>NW_025939741.1:0-19640 GCF_000764305.2 Hyalella azteca | reverse complement strand
AAAAACATACGCCTCTTTCTTGAAATTTAGTACGCTGCAATTTTAATAGATAAATGTTAAACACAAATGTGTATTTCACAAATAGAACCCCATTTAGTGAACCAATATGTTTTTATGCTGTTTTAACTGTTTCAGCACTCGAAACCTAGGACATCTTGGGCAAATTCACGGCCGGACTCGTGGCCGGTCGCACGACCAATCTCCAAGTTCAATTATCAAGTAATACCACCCAAACTAATGAACGCAGCTCAATGAAACTTGGAACATATATTCATCAGTACCTAATGTTGGTTTTTAGATTGTAAAAAATTTTAAATTTCACCTTCATTCGTGAGTTATATTGCGATAAAGGCCAAAATTCGCAGTGATCAAAGAATTTCTTCCAAACTACTGAACAGATTTGAACGAAATTTTGAATATACATTCTTAACTACCAAGCGTTGACTTTTTTGGCTATTAAAAGTTTTCGATTTTACCTTTGTTTACGAGTTTTTTTTTCATTTCACAGTCATTCTTGATTTCACATTTCATTAGATTCGGCCCGTATCGCCGGATTATTTGTCGCTTACATTCGCGGCGATCAAGAAATTTCTTCTAAACTACTGAACATATTTCAACAAAACTTTGTATATAAATACCTAACCTATCAACGGTGATGTTTAGTTTGCGACAATTTTTCTATTTTGCTTTCATTCGCGAGTTATACAGATATAGGAGGAACGACCGGCTTTTCTACCGGCCAGTTTAACCAAGAGCCGTTTACATATATCAGTATACGTATAGCCGTATAACTCGCAAATGAAGGCAAAACGAAAAAATTGTAGCGAGCTAAACATCACCGTTGCTGAGGTTAGGTATTTAAATACTAAGTTTCGTTCAAATCCATTGAGTAGTTTTGGAATGAATTTTTTGATTACTGTGAATTTAAGCACGTATTGCTGTTTAAATCACGAATGAAGGTGAAATGAAAAAAAAACTCGCGAACAAAGGCACAATCAAATAAATTTTCATGAGCTAAACATTAACGTTTGGTAGGAAGGACTGTATAATGTAAATTCAAATTTTTGTTCGAATCTGCTCAATAGTTTGGAAAAAATTGCTTGATTACCCAGTACTGTGAATTTCGGCCCGTATTGCCATATAACTATGGCAAAAACAAACAAAGGCAAAATAAAAAATTCACAAGCTTAACACTACTGTTAGGTCCTAATGAATACGTGTACCAAGTTTCATCGAGTTAAGTTAATTTGTTTGAGAGATATTACTCAAACATTGAATTGGAAATTGGCCATGAGGGGTACGCAGCCGTGCACCACTAAATTTGTGCACCAATCAGCCTTGAAAGTAACGCCTAGCATATTTCCGGATGACCACCAATCAGCCGCGGATTAAGCCATCCGTCGGTAACCAGCCCGTGACATCATCTTGCTTTAATATTAGGAGCTTTACGCCACCACATTCTGAAGCGAATAACATAACATAGTGATCTCGGCGCTGCAGTGTAGGCCTGATGTGGCCTGTTGCCGATTCTTTTCCTTTTTGTGCCTTGTTCACAGAAGATCTAAAATCGTGTCATTTGACCGTATCTTTTCATGACTGACGAAAGTTTGAAATAGCTACTCGACTTCCACCGGGTTCGATATGGTGCTAGGCATTTCAAATCTGAACATATATTTTTCCATAGCTTTATCTAGTCTGCTCTTGAACGCATTCATACTTGGAGCGCCAACGATGTCATAGGGGAGGCTGTTCAACTTCCACATGTTGGTGATTCGAAGCGAGAAGAAATTTTGTCGCGTGGAGAAGTTGCAGCGTAGTTTTTTTTAGTTCAGAGCTGTGGCCCCTGGTGTTGGTTCTTGTTTCAAATTCTAGTAATCCTTCGGGGACCTTGGATAGCTCAGAGAGTAATGGTTATGCACCACTGAACGTTGCATCGAATCATCACTTCATACCCTCACTTTAGCTCAAACTGTAACTTGCAGACAACGGACTGCAACCAACCAGCCCAGGTCGCCAGTGGAAATGCATGCATCCTGCCGTGCACCACAAGACCGTCACTTTTAGCTCAACATCCGGGGTTAGGTTTCAGAAAGCATAGTTCTGTTCCAAACTCTATCGTCCGCCGGCGAGTGACTTCCACAGCTTCGCTAAATTACGCAGTTTTTAGCTCACAGCATCTGTTCCAAAATTTATCGTCATACGACACGTGGCCATTCGACCGTGGACTGATTCGACACACGGGACAGATACAGACGGCTTCGGCGCGCTCCGTCCGGGTGGTGTAAAATTTTTTTGCGTGTTGGCAGAAGATGCTGGGCCATATGACGCCAGGCTTATTTTCCTGTGGGCTGATTAACTTAATTCAATAGATGTGATCTGTCTGGTGGCGTGCGGCTGATAATGTTACAGTCAAGATGTGTTGTAGGCTACGTTCTTCAGGGAAGGGATCAAGATAGTCCATTCGAAGCCCAGCAGTGGTGGTCTCCGACAAGCGTCCCATGATGGGCTGCATGTGCTGTGTACAAATAGTCAAACAAATGTTCGAACTTCTGACTTTGGACTACCGCCCCCCTATTGCCCCCCAAACGCCCTCTTCTTCCTTACCGCCCCCCAAAATCTTTTCATCGCCCCTAGGGGGGCAATATCGCCCACTTTGGGAACCACTGGTTTAGCTGCTAAAATGTTTCTACGAAATGTGGGACGCGCGTCCCTACTTACCCCGCCCGTCCCTTTTTACCCCGTTTGACGGTATTGCTTAACTATAAACAGTGGTGTAAAGTTCACATTTTTCCTATTTATGTAGCATGAAGCAAGTTAAGACATCTTACATTTACTACATCTTGTGAGAAATTTGTCCCTCACCCAATCTGATCAAATAAAACAGAAATAGTGCAATTGGATTTTAATTCAATCCAAAGATTTCCTAAGATGGACGAAGTAACATTTTTCACTTCCTGATGTGGTGAAGATGAAGGTGGCAGTTATTAAAGTAAATGTTGACGTACATTGATCTTATAATGATTGATTCAGACAACAGAATAGAAATATCCTCCACGGCTTTGCTTCAGGAGGATCCAGCACAGAATACTGCAAGATATAAATGAATATTTAAAGCAATTGTTCCTTCAACCTCCCTATCGCTAAATCAAAATCAGAATAAGTGACAACTATATACCATCAAACAGGGTAAAAAGGGACGGGCGGGGTAATAAGGGACAGTCCCCCAACATTTTGTAGAAATGTTGTAGCAGCTAAACTAATTAAAATATTGCAAAACTAAAAATAATGGTGTAAAGTTCATCATTTTTACTATCTATGCAGCATAAAGCAAAATGAGATATCATACATTTATTACCTCTAAAAAATCCCTGAAAAAATGTGAAAAGTAAGATTTATTAAAGGTACCTCTGCTAAGGTCTGTAGCATAAAAAATATTTGTTGAACTATTGAAAAAATTTACTAACATAAAAGTTGCATACTAGAAATTTCTAAACGACAGAATTTGCATATCTCATTCCAAGAAAAAATGGTGGCCATTTCCGCAAAACGGGGTAATAAGGGACACCCCCCGGGGCAATAAGGGACACCGCTAAAATTGCATTTACAGTAGAACCTTGGTTAGCAAAGGCTCCAGTTGATTAAAAAATCAATTAACAACAAAGAATTTTGATTACATTTACCTTGCTCTGTGAAAAAATTTCACTTAATAAAAAATTACCGCATCAGTCATCACAAAATTGTGCATAGAATGTCACAGATAGAATTGAGCACTGGGCAACAAAGAATGAAAAGTAATTAACCTAAACTATGATTCATTTCTCCAAAAAATATGATGTGATGATTGTCACTAAAATATTCCTTCCTGTTTCAGGTATGTTTTTACCAATCTTTTTTGTTATAGTGAAATCACTTGACTCAATTAAAATTGTGCGAAATCACAAACCATCCTGTAAGCTTACAGATACAGAAGAAATGCTACATGGCTGCTGATATGAAGCTTGCAGTGGACAAGGTAGTTGTCAATGCTCAATGGCATGTCCATGGATACAGTAATATCACATTGATACAGTAATATCACATATCAAAATTGAGTTTTATTTCAAGTGTCCTTTTTACCCCATTTCCAGTTTAATTCAGGAGCTTTTTATATTGCATCTAGCACCTTACAAATAGCATATGGAATTTTTTTGGAGATACCATACGATAGCCCTTGCAAAGACCTTTAAAATGAGCCCAAACTTGTTTATGAAATGTATCATGGTAAGAAGTTATCAACAAAAAACACTCAAAACCGTCCCTTTTTAGCCCGTTTGATGGTATATGAATGGACAAGTCTACAGTTCACAAACCTAAGATCATTGATCTTAATTAAGATAAGATTTGATTAAGATTTAGATGCGTCTCAGTGATAATTACTAGCTTTTAGGAAGGTGACAAATTTGAGTTTAGAGAAATCAGTGGAAGGTAGTACTCTAGATGGGAAATATAGTAAGTACAGTAGGAGATTGGACTTTTGAAAAGAAGAAAAAGCTTATATAACAGCGGACTACACATACAGATGCCAGCTCCGCATGAACTTTAGAAGCCTTGCTATATCGATTAATTGAAAAATTTATAAAGTTGATTGATAATAATCAAAATTGTAAAGTTGATAAGATGATAAATTTGATCGATAAGTTGGCAGGATCGGATAAATTTTATTGTCTAGAGTACTGTAGTAAACAAGCTTAATAACAGAACGCAAATAAAAATAAAGAATAAAGAGCAACATTCATACAAACGTAATGATAGATAAATAGTGCACAGGAAGAAATTAGAACTTATTGTGGATTGATTGGCTGTCCTGGCTGAAGCTGCACTGATGCTTAGGTTGACGTGGTACTAGTCTGAGAGTTCGCAAGACAATGCAACCCTGAGTGAATATAGCTAGTCCCATAGAAAGTATGGTTCTGAACATAATGCCACTGTCCCTCTATACAAACTTTAGCTCTATTACTTAACGAAAAAAATACACTAAATGGGACCCAACAAGTGAAACAACAACAGCGAACCAGAACAAATTAAGGGGACCGACCTGGCTAAAATTTTCAATTTTGGCGTTTTCCACTTTTTGGGCTCATCTTAAAGCTTACTTTTTGACGCATCCAACGGTGCCAGAATCATCCCTCTACGTGAAAAATGATTTCGTGACAGCTTCCCAAAGAAGGGCAGTTTTTAGGCCCTTTAACAAATGTCTATGGGATTTAATTACAGCGGTGCTCATACTCATCTTAAAGCTTACTTTCTGACGATTCCATTGGTGGCAGAATCATCTGTGCTCATACTCATCTTAAAGCTTACTTTCTGACGATTCCATTGGTGGCAGAATCATCTCTCTACCTCCATTTTTACGTTCACCATGCCCCATGGAATGGGGGGTGGTGGGGGGGGCCTTCACTAATTGCTAAGGCAATAAATAGGAGGCGTGACTACATATACTGTGGGATGCAACGCAATCTTTCAGTGCCTATCATGACAGCAAGGTGGAAGGTGGCAGCCACTTGCTCTACACCTTCCTTTCTTACTTTTAAGGCTTAGTTTCGGTATGTTGGCTACGTTACGACTCTTTTACGTCATTTTACGTGCCGCCCGGCAGTCTTTTGGCCGTACTGAAAACCTCATACTGCTCTCACGGTAAATCTATCTCCTCCTACAGTTTTCAAGCTACAGCAATGAGACATATACCATTCGATTCGTTAAGACCAGGCCTATCGACTCTAACATCACTTTTTTGAATTTCGGTCTGGTTCGTTTTTTATATGGGGAAGAAGGGGGGGAGGGGTGAAAAATGTAAAAAATGGGAAAAAACGTCATAAAAAAACTAGGTGGAAAATGAAAAAAGTGATGTTAGAGTCGATAGATATGGTCTTTACGAATCGAATGATACGTGTCTTGATGTTGTAGGATGATATTTGTGGGAGGAGATAGATTTTCTAAAGTACCTCTTTTCAGCCGTTTTCTATGAATTTCACGTTTTCTATCAATTTTTTCGAAAAATTCATACGAGCAAAATGTTTTTCTTTATACATTTTAAGTATGTATGTGAAGTTTCATGATGATCGGATAATAACTGTAGAAGTTTCTCCGGGGGCAGCCCGGTCCCCTTAACCTTGACTCAACAAAACCTTGACTCAACAAAACCTTGACTCAACAAACACCCTCTATTACACAAAGTGGCCATCCATGTTATACAGCTAAAAATTTAGACTTACCATAAAATGGGTTAATAAGGTTCGGGTGGGGTAATATGGGACAGTCCTCCAATGTTTTGCAGAAATGTTGTAGCAGCTAAACTAATTTAAATATTGCTAAACTAAAACAGCGGTGTAAAGTTCAACATTTTTCCTATTTATGTAGCATAAAGCAAGTTAAGAATTCTCACATTTACTACATCTAAAAAATCCCTGAATAAAAGTGTGAAAAGTGATATTTTGAAAAAGTAGCTCTGCTAAGGTCTGTAGCAAAAATAATACTTGCCGTATTACAAAATTTCACTCGCATAAAAGTTGCCTAAAGGTATTGGCTTCAAAATGAGATGGATGGAATTTGCATAACTCATTAAAAAAAAGATGGCCATATCTGCACAACCGGACAATAAGGGACAGCCCCCGGGGTAATATATAGGACATCCCTAAAAATGCATTTACAGTAGAACCTCAGTTAGCAAAGGCTCCTGTTAACAAAAAAATCAATTAAAAACAAAGAATTTTGATTACATTTACTTTGCTCAGAGAAAAAAATTTCACTTAATGAAAAATTAATGCATCATCAGTTATCAAAAAATTGTGCATAGAATGTCATAGATAGAATTGTGCACTGGACAACATAGAATTAAAAGTAATCAATCTAAACTATGATTTATTTTTCCAAAAAATATGATTGTTTTCACTAAAATATTCTTTTCTGTTCAGGCATGTTTTTTACAATCTTTTTTTTTGTGAATTCATTTGACTCAATTAAAATGGTGCAACATTACAAGCTGTTCTGTAAGCTTACAGATGTGAAGCTTGCTGTATACAAGGTCGTTGCCAATGCTCAATGGCATGTTCATGGATACAGGAATGTCATGTAATAATACAGAAATAAATGGATTTGGTAATATCATACCAATAAAGAACAAACAAGTAAAAATCACAGAAAATATTATTTATTCTACCTGTCCATGCTCCCTATCCATAATCATACGTATAACTCATAACTTTGGATCGCAGTTAAACTCATCCACTCATTACATAGTACCATAACCACTCAATAATTAGTTATTCTATTGTATATCATTTTCACTGTATTTTATTTCAATTTATAATATAAGACCGCGACTAGATAGAAGGGTTGTTGCCAAACCAAACTCAAAGTAGGTAACAAGGTTACCTCACTTGCAATGTGAGACATCTACCCGGCAATGCCATAGCGCCCTTGCATGGCGCCCTTGCAAAGACCTTTAAAATGAGCTTAAACTCATTCATGAAATGTTTCAAGGTAAGAAGTTATAAGTTAAAATGCTCTAAACCAACCCTTATAACCCCGTTTGATGGTATAAATTCACGGTGAATAGCATAGTGTTACATAATTCTAATCTCCCCATAATTCAAATAAATATTCATTATGTGTCTAAGAAATTGGAGAATAATTTGCTGTGAATGTCAATGAAGTAGGAAAGGAATGCCATAAGAGGAAATGCAGCTGTAAGCCAATAAGTTTCAATAAGTAATCATATAACCAGTCATTTATAACTTACAACTAGTTATTATTAACTTGAATAAGCCCCCAAATCTTGAAGGCTTAGCCAACCTGTCCTCAAAAATATGGAGTTAGCACCCCTGTACTTAAGGGGGGTATCGTCTCCAGAAAAACTTCCACATTTACTAATGGATCTTTCTGAAATGTCACACATATATGTAAAACCGAAATACAAGCACATTTTGTTTGTATGATTATTTTGGAAAAATTCATAGAAAACGTGAAATTCATAGAAAACGGAAAAAGGGGTACTTTAAAAATCGATCTCCTCCTACAGTTTTCAAGCTACAGCATCGAAAAATACCATTTGATTCATAAAGACCAAACCATTCGAGTAACACAGCCCGATTTTTTATTTTTGCCTTAGTTTTTTTACACGCATTTTCCGTTTTCTTCTCATTTTCTTATGATTTTCCTCCATCCCCCCATTTTCAATCCAAACTATGCTCAAATCTAAAAAAGGGCTTCATTACTCAATAGGTTATAAATCGAATGGTATATCTTTCAATGCTGTAGCTTGAAAACTGTAGGAGGAGATAGGTTTGCAGTGACAATAAGTTAACTTTTCAGTAGAGCCTGACAAAGTCCCACATGCACTCAATAGGCACTCAATGTAGAAATAGAATAGGCACTCAATGTAGCAAGGATACAAAACTAAACGTTACTGGAGTCAAATGTCAAGGATTCCAGTCAAGGATGGTGGGAACGACAGCATGCACACCACCCATATGACACCAGGCAGATAACTGAAGTGCAGCTCAAGCAGACACTCTATTTAAGTGCTTGGCAGCTAATTTCCCCGTATCTTAAATGTTAAAGAACTCCACCCCATAACCATTTCGCAATGTCGTGAACACATAAATCAATGTACAGAGATGTTATGGAACCATTGGATAGGTCAGAATGTCAGCTTTAAGATGAGACTACTAACCAGAGAAGCCAAAATTCAAAATTTTAGGCAATACCCTCTCCTTAACCCTTTCACAGGTAAGTTACCATATATGATCACTTGAAATCGCGTCACAAAAAGCCTCACCACGGCTTCCTGTTTGTTTTTGAAGCATCCTTATAATGCCTCAGTCAATCCCTAATTATCTGACCATCGTTCTATCTATAGCATCACCAGCTGCACAGTCCACAAATTGAAATACGAGCATTTAAATGAAGGTTTTGACTCGGACAATGGAATTGATGCTCTTTCCGCATTTTCTTCAAACGGTGGAAGTATCAATATATATATATTTATTTATTTTGGCAAATGGCAACTTTATTAAATTTAATTAAATTAAATTTTTATGTTTCTAATTTTTCATTTGCATAAACTGAATTTTAATTATAAAGAAAAATTTTGTGTACTGATCGCATTTATTGAATTCTTCAAGTGCAATTTAAACCTTCAATAGGCAAAATTTGCAAAAATTCATATAAATAAATATATTGTATAATACTTCTTACCTTCTTGAAATGGTTTCTGAAATTTGAATTTCTGGATATTTCAATGCTTGCCCGCTAAAGGGTTAAAACCTAGTAACATGCCTGTATATAGTTATGATTTATAACTTCAAATTTCGATTTAAAGTTCCTTCCTGTTTGCTTGGTAAACTGGCAAAACTGTGACATCATTTAGGTACATCTCCAAACAGTGTCACAATTTGTTGACTAAGTTGTAACAAATGTGCTTTGTTTAGTTTTTTCCGCATTTTAATAATCACTGAATATGGATTCAAGCAAAATAATTTATTCCGCAAAATGATTAGAGAAATTTGTCCCGCCATGGCATCCTATGGATCATTTGTTTGCCACTTCAGCATCTTCAGCTGTTAAGTATTATATCCCTAACAAATTGACCATCAACTCCAGCTGCTCCAAAGAAATGTCAAAAATTACAACTAAAAATCTTTGGGGCAAAATAGCCAACACAGAAAAAGCCAGTTGAGTAGATGATAGATAATAAATTTGGTTAGAGATAATATCAACAACATATTTGAATGTGAATACTTTGAACAGAAATTTAAATAACAATGCTATCCCTTTTGTGGACAAGCCTTGAAATGTGCAAAATTTTAACTTTCTCAATACATTACAAGAAAGTATGAATCAGTCTAAAATCCTATTTACTCATATAGATTTTATAAAATTCCACATATTGAAAGAGTAAATTGCAGTTGAATAATCCAGAAAATACTGTGACTATGCTAAAAAAAGTTTATGCAATTTAAATTCAAAAATTAAAATTTAGAGGGTAACTTCTTGACTTAAATAAAGTTCAATTTACTACTATTTCATCAAATTACTGTAGTTAATTTAATAGAAATTGATACTTTCATCTTTTGAAAAAACGTGGAGAGCATCAATTTGCTTTCTAGGTCAACAATTTTTCTTATATAGCCATATTTCATTTCTTGAGCATGATAGGGGATGACGCCATGTATGGAACGATGGTGAGATGATTGGTGTCCGGTGATTGATTGGTAGAAGCATAGTAAGGTCCTGCGTAGCAGAGAACAAAAACTGAGGGCAGTTGTGGGTCTTTTTAGAAGGAGATTCTAAGTGGCCATCCATAGTAAATTGGTTGCTAAAGGTCTAGAGAACGTGATTATAACAGGAGTTTCCACAGTGAAACCAACACACTTTTTCCAGCTCCAGCTTTAAGAAAATGCAAATATTTATTTTTATTTTTAGATTTGTGGGAGCCTAGGAAGACTAGTTCAATGTGTTCCCACAACAGGGTTGTGAGTTATAGTTGCCACAGTTTCTCTCAATTGGCACTTTACAGGGTTCACAGTTTCTTGCAATTGGTACAGCTCTTTGCCTAAATGGGGTCTAGTTGGTGCCCATAGTGGCATACCAGAGATTTTTAAAAATCAGTTCATTTTTAATTTCCTCTTTTACTCAAGATTTAATCTAATATCTGATGTATGGTAATGCTGATATCCATTATGTATGTACACCAACGATGAGCCGCCCACATGAAAACAACTAAAATAACAGGCAGTTTTTGCTTCATTACATGGAAGTATTTGGTTTTGAAAGTCCTATCTCACCGGCAGCTTAATTTAAGTAACTCAATTTTTAGAAATGAACAAAAAACTTACAAATGAACAAACAACAACAAGAAATAAATTTTTGTTGTTTATTTGCTTGGCTGCGATTCTCGATGGGTTCCACATTATGCTAAAAAAACCTTGATACTGATAGCATATTGGGACATTAATGCAAGATGGGAAACCGAGTAAGCAGTGCTTTGAGCATGCTTTCTAAATTTAAAAGCTCTGCTGATAATCCCAAATTCCCAAAAAGACTTTTTGAGTAAAGATTTCACATGTGAATGACAGCCAAAATGGCATTGGTGATGCAGTACTATAATATGCTAGACAGCAGCCAAAATGGCATTCAGTGATGCAATACTACATAGGGGGTAGGTGCAAGTAAACAATTTCATGTAACGATGCCTTTGTAACAGTTAAATCATCCTGTTATGATCCTGTAAAATTAGGTACACACAAAAATTTTTCTTCCTTTGATCGCCCTTTGAATTACACCACTTCCTTTGATCCTTTGAATTACACCACTGAAAAAAAAGAAAAATAAACTAGAAAAATATCAGATAAGCATGAGTGCAGTAGGTCAAAAGTGAAAAAGCTATGAATTTTTATCTTTATTCAATTTTGCCCCAAAAGTGGACCACCTTTTATCACTTTTTTGGAAAAACTATCATTTCTAGGCTTCCTATGAGCCAATTTCAAAGATTTGTGCACCATTATAAAGCTCTTGTTGTAGGTTATCTACTCTAACTAGAATAAAACATTTCGGTTGAGACTTTGACTAGAGGTGGGTAGGGGAAAAGGTGTTTCTGATAGATATGAATGTTATAATTTCACCTTAACCCTTTAGCGGGCAAGCATTGAAATATCCAGAAATTAAAATTTTAGAAACCATTTCAAGAAAGTAAGAAGTATTATACAATATATTTATTTCTATGATTTTTTGCAAATTTTGCCTATTGGAGGTTCAAATCGCACTTGAAAAATTCAATAAATGCAATCAGTACACAAATTTTTTATTTATAATTAAAATTCAGTTTATGCAAATGAAAGATTAGAAACATAAAAATTTAATTTAATTAAATTTAATCAAGTTGCCAAAATAAATAAATATATATATATTGATACTTCCACCTTTTTAAGAAAATGCGGAAAGAGAGTCAGTTCCATTGTCCGAGTCAAAACCTTCATTTAAATGCTCATATTTCAATTTGTGGACTTGGCAGTTGGTGATGCTATAGATAGAACGATGGTCAGATAATTAATGATTGACTGAGGCATTATAAGGATGCCTCAAAAACAAACAGGAAGCTGTGGTGAGGCTTTTTGTGACGCGATTTCAAGTGATCATATATGGTAACTTACCCGTGAAAGGGTTAAGGCAGAATTGAACAGAATAAATTTCAGTTTCTAGATTTTGGCACCATAGGAATGGTTGAAAAATGTGAAATTAAATAAAATAAACAAATAAAATTTATTCTAATAATAATATTTGTTAATATTAATTAATTAGTAGTAATTAATAGAGATATTGAATATCAACTAATAATACTAAATATTAACAAATATTAATACAGATATTGAATATCAACTAATAATACTACATATTAGATAATAATATGTTTGATATTTAATAATATCATTATTAATTTAATTGATAAATAAGAATAATTAATATTAATAATAATATTAAATACTGATATGCCAGGTATTGTCTCATCTTATGTCTAGTCTCGAGTCTCGACAGTCTCGTCTCATGTCTCGCGTCACACATCACTTATCCTTGTTGTGCCACCAAAGTGCCTCCTTGTGCCTTGTTGTGCCTCCTTGTGCTTGTAATACCTGGTAGTACCTGCAGTACGGGGTAGGCGCAACTGCAAGTAAACAATTAAATGTAACAATGTCTTTGTAACAGTGAAATCATCCTGGACAGTCAAATATATGGACAGTCCTCAAATTTGACACTTGAACATAAGCACTAACAGGAAGACAATGCCACTGTCACATCACTAAGTAAATGTAGAATCACTATTAGTATACTACTGCATCACTAAACTGCTGATCACCATTGAACCTCACTCTCGTGCATTGGACTCACGTGCATCATAATTTTTTTTACTTCTACCATCACTGTGTGACTACAGGCAGAACTCTGAAATTTTGAGAGAATGTTAAAAAACTGCTAGCTTGATTTCATATATTTAAAAAACTGCCCAATACAATATCACAGTTTATTTTTAGCACAAAGTGGTACCTTTTGCGAATCCCAACCAAGCAAACAGACAATGCAAAGTTCTCAGAAAATAAGATGGTCTTATCATTGTTGAACATTTTTGTTCATTTCCAAGCACAAGCCAGGCAAATTTTGCTGCCAGTTAGGCAGGATTTCAAAAACTAAATGTCTTCTGCCCTTGCAATCAAAAACTGCTGGTCCACCATTTTGGTTGTTTTGTTGTGGTCCATGCATTGTTTGTGCACCTACCTAGTAAGATCAACTTATGGTGCCACAACCCTGAAACTGTAATTTATTATTTTTAATTCTGCCTTTCAGTGAATGTATAACATTCATATCATCATTCACACTAGTTTTCCCCACCCACCTGCAGTCAAAGTCTCAACTGAAATGTTTTATTTTGGTTAGATTAGATAGCCAACAACAAAAGCTTACCAATTGTGCCAAAATTTTCAAAATTGGCTTGTGGGAAACTCAGAACAAAGAAGTGACAAAAATTGGTACATTTTTGGGACCTAATTGAATAAAGGTAAATTAGTATCTTTCTAACATTTAATTGTACACCACTCACATGGTGCAAATCAACGGTCACTAAAAATGACCAAGTTCTTATGGAGTCCATGAAAGCAAAACCCAAAATTATACTACTCATATTTACATGTATTTTTATGCTTTTCCTCTTTCCAGACTTCTTATTTTCATTACAATCAGAAAAAAAAATTTTATGCACATACCTATACCTGTCCATGATAGACTGATACTTAGCTCAGTTTCCTGCCTAGTTGGGAAAAATCCTACTTTTTTGTGTAATATTGCAATCTAATGTCTAATGCAATCTAATTTCAGTATGTATGAAATCTTATGCTTTTTTTCATTGAAAAACTTGTGGCAAACATGTCATTTCATAAAATTTGCAACCTCCGCAATCTGCAATACTTCAACCCTCTTGCCAAAGTATCCTGCACAACATCATGAAAACAACCCAAAACGTTTCATTGAAGATCCCACAGTTATGGTCATGTCAGAGAGGTCAGACTGCATTATTGTGGGTTCAGTTGTCACTAAAGTAAAGACAAATGTTATTGTTACTGTTTGACTGTTTTTAGGGTAAAATTGGAGATATNGATGGAGTAACATGTGCATAGGACTTTGTAAACAAAATTGCAGCTCATAAATGGCTCTTCATGGCCAATGATGGCCGAGATATAGAATTCACTTCTCAAAAAAATGGAATCAAGGCTTGCAAATCCCTACAACCATGGATAAAAAAATCCAGTCACAGTTCAAAACTTCAAAGAGTACCTAGATATTTTCCTAACTAGTTTGCTGGTCTACTTATAGGACTCAGAATTAAACTTGAGGAAGAGTTGGTAAAATTCTCTCATTTGTCACTATCACTATGGTCACAGTATGCCCTAACAGACTAACAGTCATAAAACAATCTGAAAATTTGCAACATATATAAAAAAACAAGAAAAATATTAATACTACAAAAAGAAAAGAAAGAAAAAGGCCATAAATAGAAAAAAATATTAGGAGAGGAATAGAAAAGATAAAAAGATTCCAAGTCTAAGCAACTGAGCCCAGTTAGTTGCAGTACCCATGCCCTGAACTGTAAAATATTTTCGATGTATGAAAATCTGTTTCAAAACTCGTTTTCAGGCGGTGATAACTCAAATGGATATAGCGGTAATGGACTTTACTGCCTCACAGGCTCACATGAATCAGTATGAGTTGCTCAAGGTCCAGCCCCTATAGGGGGGAGAGTCTAGCACCCAAATAAATTGCCCATATTGGAGTGCTGGAGCATTCTAATGTACTAATATTTATTATTATATTTATTATCTTAAGTCAAATGGGGTAAGACAGGATCGCAGCCCTCATGGGGTAAGAAAGGACCAGCCCATATCATGCATTCTAATTGCACTGAATTTAATTTGATAGAAGAATATGTTAGAGCAATCATTGCATGTCATTGTTTCTAGATTGATAATATTGAATATCAGGTTTGTACTTTTATTAAAAACCTTGTAACACAAGAATTACCTGTTGGTCCTGTCTTACCCCATGCCCGGTCCCATCTTACCCCATTGGGGTAAGATGGGACCAGCTCACTTTTTTTAATCTGTACAGAAAACTATGTTGTATGCAGAAAGTCTGAGTTGTAGCTTAGAAGCCCATTGCATAACTACACCTTGGGATAGGTTTAGGGTTTTTTATTTATTCATGGTATAGATGCTACATGCTTGTTGGTGATTTCGGTCCTGTCTTACCCCATCTGACTATACATATCATAGGTCATAGCAGCTGACAACATGACTATTACATTTTATATCTCACAGGAATATTTCTTATCAACTTAAGGTTTTACTCACACAGCTGCCACATGGCAGATCTTGTTTGATATGAGACAATACAGTAGTGTACATATTTGTCATTACAATAGCAACACCTCACAACACAAATTGGATACATAAATAAATCAATCTTATTATTATTAGATTTTTACCCCAGTTTAATGTGCTCTAGTTAACAAAGAAATGCCAAGTGAATAAATTGGCTATGATCCGCATCTCAGTTTAGTATTGCACTTTGGGGAAAGTCTAGATTATTATTTGACAAACATTGTTGATCTTTTTTGAATTATGATATTATATTTTATTTTAATATTGCCATCAGATGTATGTGCAGGCTAACTAGGTACATTTATAATTGTCCTGAACATGCCTTATTTTATAATTCATGACAAAATGAAATACTGTCAAACAGGGTAAAAAGGGACAGGCGGGGTAAATCGGGACATGCGTCCCACATTTTGTAGAAATGTTGTAGCAGCTAAACTAATCAAAATATTGCAAAACTAAAAATAGTGGCGTAAACTTCAACATTTTTACTATCTATTATGTATAAAGCTAGTCAAGAAATCGAACATTTACTATCTCTAAAAAATCGCTGAAAAAGTGTGAAAAGTGCATTTTTGGAAAAGTACCTCTGCTAAGGTCTGGAGCAAAAAATATATTCACCATATTAAAAAAATTGCAAAGCAAAGTTGCACCCAGGTGTCGGCTTGTAAACGCAATTGACGGAATTTGCCTATCTCATTCCAAAAAAATGCCAGCCATTTCCGCGCGACAGGGTAAAAAGGGACACCCCTCTGGGGTAATTAGGGACACCCTTAAAAATGCATTTACATTAGAACCTCAGTTAGTAAAGGCTCCAGTTAACAAAATAATTGATTAGGAACAAAGAATTTTGATTACATTTACCTCACCCAGGATTGGAATTTTCCTACTTGTTTCTGAAATCTTGCAGCTCCAACTCCAACATGACAATTTTTATATACAATTGGAATCTTGAGGCCAGATCATGCACTTTTCTTAAAAATTAGATTGGAGGTAATTCATCTAGTCTAGGGGAAATCTTGGGGTTCCGGAAATGATGGGAAACCTCTAGTCATGGCCTTAAAAGTAGATGTTTTCTATGCTTGCAGGGGCTTAAACATTATTCTTGAGGACTGAGGAGTGAGTAGTGACCATGGTGGCATTCTAAATTCCTTCTGAATGACCATGTACTTGTGTAATTGCTGAGTGCATTGGCCAAAAATAGGAGCATGTGTAGTGAACATCTTGAAAATCATAAAATGTATAACCGTCAAACGGGGTAAAATGGGACGGTTTTGAGCATTTTTTGTGAATAACTTCTTACCATGGAACATTTCAGAAACAAGTTTAGGCTCATTTTATAGCTCTTTGCAAAGGCTATGGATTGGCATCTTAAAAAAATTCCATATGTTATTAATAAGGTTCCAAACGCAAAATAAAACCATCCCGAATTACCCCTGGGAACGGGCTCAACGGGGTAATCCAGGACACTTGCAATAAAAGTTAATTTTAAAACGTTTGAAGCATGCAGAGTGTACTCATCTATTGCTAACAGTACTCTGAAGTCCTCCTCTTTCATTGTAGATGATGTAGATGTAAAATAAATGACATTTTCTGTGATTTTTATTTGTTTTTTCTTTATTGATATGATATTACCATATTCATTAATTAACGTATTACTGATGTGATATTACCATGAAAACTAATCCATGAAATTCCTAATACTAATCCATGAAAATGCCATTGAGCATTTACAATGGCCTTAGCATTTCTTCATATCAGCAGCCATGTAGCATTTCTTCTGTATCTGTAATCATACAGGTTACAGGTACAGGATGGCTTGTAATTTCACACCATTTTAATTGGGTTAAGTGAATTCACTATAAAAGAAAAATCATTAAAAACATACCGTACCTGAAACAGAAAAGAATGTTTTAGTGACAACCATCATATGTTTTGGAGAAATAAATCATAGTTCAGGTCAATTACTTTTCATTCTATGATGCCCAGTGCACAATTCTATCTATAGCATTCTTACAATTTTGTGATGACCAATGATGCACTAATTTGTTGACAAGTGAATTTTTTTAGCTGGGTGAGGACGAGCCTAATATTACACCTACTTTTACTTACTGGTCCAAGCAAATGCGAACAATTACAAAGCTTCCACCGTAAACGACCACTCCGAGCAGAGCGTACAGAAGTCCGGAAATTATAGCGGATCGATTTACTAATTTCACAATATCTCAGTAAATTTCTGTGATATATTTGGTTCATGATTGAATTGATGCAAAATCGATTATTTCGATCAATAAATACAACTTGAAATGTTTGATAACATTCTCAGGAAAGGATTCACGCGTATTTATGTGAAGATCCGAAGCCCCTCTGACATGGTGCGGCATGTTTTTGTGCTGGTGGAAGAGAGAGCGCGTAGACCGGCACTTGTAGTTCTCTCGTGGATGTATCGTACGCCCGTAGACGTTTTTGGGCTTTTCCTTAGAGCTTTGGGCAAACATGGGGCAAAGTGACCACTGCGGGTCAAAGGCCCATAGCGGGTTTCTCGCTAAGTATGGCAGATATTGGTCCGTGTTCTCTACCGCCGGTCGACAGTTCCACTGGATGAAGTGTACGGTTTTGCTAAGAGTTTGCGTTCTTAAGTTATTTGTGAATAACTGTTTTAGCCCAGATAAAAGTTTTTTTGCTGCTAAATAAAACTGTTTTCGATTACTGTAGATGAAGCTTTTGAAATTACTGTGAATTATATTTTGGAAGTAACATTTATAGGGATAATTTTGAGATCAAGTTCAGACTATTAGCTTTTAAAATAAAATGTCGACACGATATAAATTGAAATGATACCTAGTGGGGCAACGGGCCCACGCGTGTCACGTGGCAAAGCGTCCATGGTGGGCTCAATACCCCTCTGTGAAGTCTTGTATTATACATCATTAGATTTATTCAGAGATTTTTTCAAAACTATAACTAGCTTTTTGAATTACAAATTACACTTCATATTGCATGATTTTTTATTTGCCGCCTCAAGGCAGCAGGTTTAGTTTCTAGTTATGCGTATTTATGACCCCTAAATGAGTTATTGACTCTTACCTTGCTAAAAGTTTATTGCACTCAACACCAATGAGCCAAAAGTTAATGAGTTTTTATGGTGTTGGCTGAAATCACGATTAGGTACGAATTCTCTGCACATAATATCTGGATTATTCACGAAACTAGAACGAAGTTTTTTTCTGATCCACTAAATATATTTTTTCTGGTCAAGGATACATTTTTTCGGAAAATAATTTGGTTCAATATGCTGCGAAAGGCTAAAATATAAACTTTAAAATTCCATCAAACCAACTTATGTCAGAATTGGTGTAAATTTTCCATTTTGCTTTCCCTGCAGCTCGCAACATCTATTTTATTCGGATATTGGATCGTAGTTTATCCTGTAGTGACTAGATAATATTATAGTGTATAATCTCCAAGCTGAGAGATATTATAATTTCTTTGAGATTATTAGTTGTTAAGCTGTACCTTATCGCATAGTTAATGTCGTAAATATGTCGATACTTGTAAACTTCGAACGATAACTTCACAAATAACTAAGATAAAATAATCATTGCCAGTTATATGATTGCCAATACTCATTGCTCTTCGTAAGCCAGTTATCATGGCCAGTCCATAACAATAAAAATGTTCCGATGATTTTACAATAGTTTTAAGCCCCAATAATATTAAATAATATTATTCTGTACATAGAATAAGAGTAAGCTAAAAACCTTCTTCACGTGACCCTGGTAACATCGAGCTCGAGAACTGCTGCTGGTTCTATTCGAATTTGGGTGTGCTAATGTTCGGACGACTAGAAATTACTCCAGGAATTTTCTTTTAATATCCACTGGGCCTTATCTATACCACTAAACTGCACCTAAACTCCATCTGTAATCTTACATCAATATCACCAATAAACTACCGGAACTCGTCCACGACCAATTACCCTTCCATCAATTAGTAATCTCCATAACTTACCGCTACCAAATATCCTGCCAAAGTAACAACACTGCCTTACAACCTGCCGAAGTTATAACCTGCCAAAGGGGTGACCCAGAACAAACACCCACCTAGACAGCACTCAGATACTCACCGGTACTGACTAAAACCCGGACCCGGACCGGTCCGCCGGACCCGGACCGAGTGACT
>NW_025939740.1:0-613 GCF_000764305.2 Hyalella azteca | reverse complement strand
TTTAATTATGCGGTAAAATATCTACATAAGGAGTATCGCAATAACGTCGGAACCATAATATTTCTTTATGTACATACATAAAACACACCAGAGCTGTAAAGATAGTCAAATTATAATGTAGCGCTTGAGATTATTTATATCTGGCGTGTTGCAGTGACGTCGAAATAAGAACTCCTTTTATCTTCGTACATAAGGCACTCAAGAGCTTCAAACTTACGATATCTTATAATGTAGTGACGGCAATGTTTCAGAGATCAGCTCCATTGTCAAAGGTAAATACGTAACTATAGGTATAATAACTTAACGAGGTAAGGATTACCAGCAATATTGACAGCTCTATTTTAATTTAACTGGAAGTACCAAGTCTAAGTTTCCGATAATCTCTTGAGAAGGGATGCAGTCAACTCTTGATCCATGCGATGCAGCATGAACGAGGCGATATCACTTTCACATTAAACGCAAATACTAGATGCAAATTAGTATACCATTATCTTCACACTGTAGGTGGAAGGTAAAATTTTAGATCAATTCTGGACATATGGATGTTACACTGTGCGTTGTTTATGCGCTCTGCAGAATGTGATGGATGATCATGAAGGTTTCCGGTTAATGT
>NW_025939739.1:0-462 GCF_000764305.2 Hyalella azteca | reverse complement strand
CTACCTGCAGTCTACAGTCAGCCAACTGTAACTCAAACTACCTGCAGTCTACAGGCAGCCAACTGTAACTCAAACAACCTGCTGTCTACAGTCAGCAAACTGTAACTCAAACGACCTGCAGTCTACAGTCAACCAACTGTAACTCAAACTACCTGCAGTCTACAGTCAGCCAACTGTAACTCAAACTACCAGCGGCCTACAGTCAGCCATCTGTAACTCAAACTACCAGCTGCCTACAGTCAGCCAACTGTAACTCAAAATGTCAGCAGTCAACTGCCAAGAACCTTTAACTTAAAATATCATGATTTCGGCTGGGATGAACGTCTGGTAAAGGTTTGATGTAAATTTAAATATAATAATAATAAGAGGGCACTGCCTGAATACAACATCTGAATACAAAATCTGAACACAACATCTGAATACAACATCTGAATACAACATCTGAATACAACATCTGAATAC
>NW_025939738.1:0-564 GCF_000764305.2 Hyalella azteca | reverse complement strand
TGATGTCAAACTTGAACATTAGGTCTCCTTTAATATTAAAATTAGTTAACCTAATTCATTCAGTAAGTAAAATCTCAGTTGGTGTAAAATTTTCAGAGCAATTGAAATGAGTCAAAAATTTATTTAAGTTACCAAACTCTGTCTTGTTGATACAAGAGAATTTCATTAATTTTTCAATGTAAAGTCGGGCTACCAGAATGATAGGAAAAATGATACTAAATTAATAGTTTAATATATACAATAAAGCATTGCTAATATCATTTCTGTCTAAATTTTTTAGCTGTTGCTGTGTTAATAGCACACGCTTGCAAGATGCTCACCCTCCCAGTTAAAAATCCAAGGCGTATCGCCGGCGTGTTTGGGTAGATTAAGGTAGAGACGCTCGGTTGGGGCGCCCGAGTAACATCTCTGCATCATCGGCGAAATGTCCATTTTTTTATGCGCGACGGTTCGCTCTTAAACGGCACGTGGCCGCGGCGCGTTTCATAGACTGACCGCGCGCGGCAGCGCCTCTATCATAGGCGCAACGTGCATGAAACTGCTACGCAACTTACATGGCCGCCT
>NW_025939737.1:0-756 GCF_000764305.2 Hyalella azteca | reverse complement strand
TCTCAACAATAAGTTTTATTGGTTGATATCATGTAGCCTTTTACAGAAAAGTCTATGAATATCTAAGGGAAGATACTGCTCACTAACTTCTTGTATAAAATAGGTATTATTTATTATGACCCAACGAGCACCAATTTAAAGACCATACGTACCGGTACGTACGTACTATGCTTGGAAATGAGCTCCATAGTTATGGCTGTGTCAGTAACTGATTCTTTGTCCGGTGTTCTTTATCTCTGTATTTTTAAGCAAATCTTATTTACATTTTGGGTGCGCATGCGCCGGATTGCTGATCTACACGAGAATGTTGGTTTCTAATTCATCCGCTTAAAAATTAATCTTTGGCGCCCATGTCCTCCCTCTGACACATAGTTTATGATGAATGCTGTTGCCATTTTTATCGTGCCCTATCACTTTGCCTACTGGCGTTACCTGAAGTTAGTATGAATAACATCGATGACAGTCAACATATCCGTAATTATAGGTTTAACCCATGTCTGCTTACATTAATTAACCGTAGTTAACTGGCTTTCAGAGTCAAATTGCTTTGATGACAGTTGGTGTTTTGGTATAAATTATTAAACTTTTGATGATTTGAAGCAGGGTTGGCAATAATTAAATCAAAATGATTAAATCATGTGATTAAATCACTTGATTTTTTTTATTTTTTTGATTTATTTGATTTTTTTTATTTTTTTCATATATTTAAATATATTGAGTGGCAGTCTTTAATTTATATTGAGGTATTGTTATTCA
>NW_025939736.1:0-2702 GCF_000764305.2 Hyalella azteca | reverse complement strand
CTAGAACCGTAACTTCGTGGTGGATTATATGCACGCGATGAATTTCACGCGTAGGAGATAAATATCTCACTCATGTAGAATAAATAAATAACAAATAATAAATAATAATAGGACTTGATGTGGACACTATGGCAATTTTTTATCAGTTTGTGTTTCAATGCAAGACGACGAGACTCGACGACAGGCCCTCGGCGACCTAATCATCTGCGTCGATTCATGCTATGCTAAATATTGCAGATTTCTGGAATAATTCTCCCACATGCATTATATGTTATTCATGCAGAACATGCCAATATTGGGAACCATTTAAATAGTTATTACAATAGGCCCACCTGGAATATGGGATCAGGTATACCATGTGTTACTTCGATATCTTCTCATCTGACAATCTGTATACAATCATTTTATCTATTTTCTTTGTTTCTGATCACGTGAACAATTATATGCGTTCTATCATACGTAAATCAAGAGCTGATGCTTTGAATATATGAAAGCAGTTTGCATCGGTAGAAGTCTTAACCACGTTGAATGTTGAATAAAATGATGGAAGCCTTAAAAATTTAGAATTGGTCTCTAAGTTGTAAGATTTCTTTTATTTACGAAAATATTTATTTGTTTTTGTTTATTTATTTCTGTTCAAGTGAACAAGTATATACGTTCTAAACTTCTATCATACGCAAATCAAGAGCTGATGCTTTGAATATATGAAAGCTGTTTGCATCGGTAGAAGTCTTAACCACGTTGAATGTTGAATAAAATGATGGAAGCTTTAAAAAATGCAAAATTGGTCTCTAAGTTGTACGATTTCCTTTATTTACGAATTGAAATGTTTCCAGTACATATTAAAGCTCAATCATAAGTAAAATTTTGATAATCATGTGAATAATTATTTATAATCGATTCGGAATTTTTTAAACGAGTTTCTCAATGTTTCAGATATGACGCAATAGTCTAAGACGATGAGAGGATCGTACGTGATATGAGTGATGAGTGCCACGTAGTGAGGTTGCATATAAATATTCCTGCTTTTCTGTTACATTGTTCAAGTCCTTAGAATAAAATATAAAAACCTGTAACTAGAATATTTATTATTTGCCCATTGTTTGTAAACAAAGGAAATTACTTATAGCTGCAGTTTCCGTTACTATGTTTAAAATTGTTCATAGAATAGTTGAATGCAAATGTTAAGTTTTATAATGAGCATTTCCTGATATAGAATAAATCTCATTGCATCATGAAGAAGAAGTAATATTGAATTTTGGTGCAAGTTGAACCGAAAGAAGAAGAAAAAAGAAGTCGAAGAAACCGATGAAATTTTTATTGAACGCCAAGACGAAGTGGATAAACAGCGGCCTGCTGTGGGCCTATACTTTCAAAAAAAGTTAAGAGATCGTAAGTTCATCAGCCAATCATTGACGGCATATCAAGCAAAATCCACCAATCATAAACAAGAATATAGAGCAACAAGTACTTACGTTCACTTAGTTAATTTTGAAAGTATGGCCCAACGTAGTCGTGGTACAATTGCAGGGGTTATCAGTAAAAGCAAAGAAATTTTAATTAAATTAAATGTTCATGAACTGTCTCTTATACACATCTTAAATATTTTCATATAGAGAATTGAGTCAAATTTCAATTGTTTCGTGAATGGGTATATTAGTAAACAAGTTTTGTACGTCAAATGAGGCCATAGTTAAGTCCTGAACGTCAGTAAGATCTTTCAAGCGATCCACCGACGTGTAAGACATCTTAAGAACGTGCGACTTTTTAATGAAGAACGTGCGACATTTTAATTAAGAACGNTTCATTAAAATCAGTTGGCATTTATTTTGACAGGATGGGCTGCACGGAGCTTAGCGTGTCAGTTTCCCTGTGCTACCTGGCTGGTTTACACTAGCCAGGTGAAGCTCCTGCTCCCGATTCAGAGGACTTCCACCGGGCAGCAGCTCGCGCCTATCGTCTTTGTTCCATTTTTTGTGTTTAATCGACACAAATTCGGTTCAATAAATTCAGTTTAAGTGAATAGTTTTCTTTACATTATTCCATACAAGTGTAATTAACTCTTTCCTTCCGCTGAAAAGGGAGGTCGCGCTAAAAGTTTTGTACAGAGTTCTCTTCTAGAACAATTAATTGGAATGAAATTTTGGCAAACAGTTGTGTCCAATCAGTACTAAGTTTATGGCATGAAAGTATGCACGTTAGAGCCTGCCTTGATCTATTTTGTTAACGACAGAAAGCTACAGACAGAGTGGTCACCTGAGGCACAAACATGCAATTTATTTATTGATAAATTACCTGAAAGCTGAAATGGAAACACAATTACACAAACTCAAAATCAGCAACTGAAAGCAAGATTTGGCAAAGGTAGCAAATGTTTCAAGGAACAGGTCCGCACAGTCCTAAGGGGAGAACAGTAATAATTTTGAATGAGCTTTATATAAGCGATCTCGCTTTCTAACATTAGAATAGCGAGCAGCGTATGTACAATAATGAAGTGATTGATATTAAATTTCAACAGCAAACATGATCTTTAAAACCATATTTACATTATTATATACACTATACGATATCATAGTACAACGGCATCCCTGCACCAAAGTTTCCTAACAAGACCGAACATGAGTTACGATTTTCAAGCTGCGGCGTCTGACTGCTTCAGTGTTGACGAGCTGAGTTGTCAGTCACTAGGACTGCTGCAGATC
>NW_025939735.1:2019-2620 GCF_000764305.2 Hyalella azteca | reverse complement strand
TAACGTGACGCAAGTTGGCGGCAATGCTGTTGAGGACAGCAGTCTAGCGTTAACCATGATATGGTGAGCATCTTGCGAGCGTGTGCTATTAACAGATTGCATTAAAACTCAGCCGATTGCGTTAAAACGCAATAGATTGCATTAGAACACAATAGATTGCATTAGAACGTAATAGATTGCGTTAGAATGCAATAGACACCATTAGAACACAATAGATTGTGTTAGAATGCAATAGATTGCATTAGAACACAATAGACCGCAATAGATTGCATTAAAATGCAATAAATTGCACTAAAATGCAATAGATCATGTTAGAATGTAATATATTGCATTAAAATGCAATAGGTCACGTTAGAATGCAATAGATTGAGTAAGAACGCAATATATCTTGTTACTGTAAAATGGGGTAACTTGGACCACTTTTTTTTATAAATGCCATTTTTTTACTAGCTAAATTAAACTTGAATTGGAACATGCAAAATACAGGTCTATACTTTTGCTTCACTCACCATAAATTGCTGGCTCCTGCCTCTCATAGTCTTTATGTAATTTCAAAAAAAGTGATGGTCTTTGTTACACCAGCTCTTGGGGTATCTTAGAC
>NW_025939735.1:0-1596 GCF_000764305.2 Hyalella azteca | reverse complement strand
GCGCCCCCCATTTGCAAACTATGACACTTTCCTAAAATTTGTCATTTGCATATGTAACTAGAAGAGTTCTACTACAATGCATCAAAACCTGGAGTTATTTAACCAAAAAATAAAAAAATTTGAGGGGGTACTCTGACAGGCTTTAAAAAATAGCTTTTTTTCATGGGTCACATTCTTAATTTTTTAACCTATTAGATATGCAAACTTTTTAAATCTTTCTATTGTGTTATGTAGCCTCAATATCAGGCCTTTAATGCCTGAGTGTTGACAAAATTTTTCTATGTCAAATAATTTTTGAGCTTTGGGGGTTTTTGTTAAAAAAACGAAAAGTGGTCTAAGTTACCCCGCCAGTCTAAGACTCTAAGTTACCCCATTTTACGGTACATTCATGCGTTAGAACACGTTAGAGCACAATAGATTGCGTTATAACACAATAGATTGACAAGTTTTTAGCAGTAGCCATAGCCCATAGTGACAAACCACGGATTTTTTAGAATTGGTTCATTTTTAATTTCCTAATTTTCTCAAGATTTAAGTCAATATCTTATGTATGATAATGCTGGACTTTGCTGGTATCCAGGGTATACTTTACTGGTCTACATCTAGAACTCAAAAATGAACTTGAGGGAAAGTCTAAATAACTCTCTGCTTTGCCAGCCAGTAGCATTGGGCACATCAGACATATGCACATTGTGATCGGGTGACAGATACAACCAATCAAACAAACTGAAGATGCGCGCAGTGATGGCAGGGCTGATCAAGCATTCTATACATAGTTTATGATTGGTCATGGGCTCAAGGCAGCCCGAGGGTCAAGGTGGCTGATCATCGCTGATAGTGATGGAGAGCTTGAAAAGACGCTAATATCTCAAGCTGAAAGGCCCTACTTTACAGCCTGGATTGAGATCAAGCCTGGTGCCTGGAATACATCTACCTACCTTTATAGCCTCTGTACTGCTATAGCCTTGTAGGCAGGCTGGAATTCTAAGAATGGAAGTTCACTTATAAAAAAGCTTTCCACCCAAGGTGAAAAGCTTTCCTTTGATACAGTGCTCTGCCATGTTACCGAGTACTGACTATAAATGTAAAGATAGATCATAAGTGGACAAACTGTTTCAATTGTATAGTACGTACATCAGGTTTGTTATAGAATAATTTGGATGTCTCCTGTTTGATAAATATTTTTATTTGTATTTTATTTATTGGATTTTTAGAAAATATTCCAGGCCCTTTGTTCATAATGATCAAGTTTAAGTTAAGTATTTAGTTAACCACATAGTGGCAAAGCAGAGAGTTTTTTAGACTCTCCCTCAAGTTAATTTTTGAGTCCTATTAGTAGACCAGTCACCAGTGAAGTATCATGGATACCAGCATTATCATACTTGAGTAATTGGTTTAAATCTTGAGTAAATGAGGAAATTAAAAATGAACTGATTCTAAAAAAGCGCTGGTTTGCCACTATGGTTAACCAGTACTGTAGCACATATACCATATTTGGGGGCGGGGCCAAGGTGAAATTCTAGGGGTTTTTAAATGACCAATGGAACGGCCATTGCTTAGCCAATCACAGCCTGGATAACATGACATCATGATCCC
>NW_025939734.1:0-4909 GCF_000764305.2 Hyalella azteca | reverse complement strand
AAGTCCCTGAGTGCATCTTAAATATCTTACACCTCCGCACTACTACAAAATAATAATAATAGTATTATAATATTATTAAATATAATAAGCATGATCTAATTTACAGAAGCTTGAGATGAGTTTAGAGGTGATATTACATGCATGAAGGAAGTCCCTTAACCATGACTCTAAATCTTTTACTGTATGTTGTACAAATTATTGTGAACGTAATGATCTCGTTAACGATATAGAAGAATTTTTTTCGGGATCAGATAAAGATTCAGTAAGGAAGACACTTTTTAAATGGAGGCACATTCTTAAATAAGAACGTGTCGATCCGAGTTCTTCTTCATTTAAACCACGGCTTTATTCAGTCTAAGACTCTTACCTCACGTATATATTTTTGTTGCACCTACGATTTTCATCAGAACTACAACATTTTCTTGATTCTGGCGTCGACTTTTTGATGTTTCTGACGAGCCTCCGCTCGTATCATGCATTTTCTCACGGCACGGCCTAATGACAGCTTTGTTCTCATTTGCGTCTAACTCAGCGCTGGCTGCATTTGCCTGAGTCCTTCTTTTGCACCGCATTCGAAAAAAAACTAATGTACTCACTGCAGTGAGTGACAAGTTATATTTTTCATATTATTTTTCGTAGTCGAGGACGGACAGACAGACGGACGGACAGACGGACGGACGGACAGACGGACATGGCGAGCACAATAGGGATTTTTTCCATAAATGAGAAAATGCGCTAAAAACTAATGTGAATATGTCAGCTGCGAAGTATAAGTTTTGTGCGCAATCTTTGATGCGACAGCCGAGATTTCGTTTTGTTTCACAGTAATGTTTTTGCACCAACCATGAAATATACATCAAGTGGATTCAGATTAACATTAATTAAGAATAGCCGAATTCATAATACACCATTATGTACAATTTTTAGAAATTGAAAATATGTAAACACTGAGTGTGACCAAATCATAAATACTCTATATTTGAATCATAATCTTGTGTATTAGGAATGCGGAGCAAAAGTGATAATTATGTCAAAAGCTGTTACTATTTAAATGAGAGAAAAAGATCTATTTTATTCTAAAAATCCGTCTTGATGAGCTTAAATTCTTCAAATCTGCCCAACTTCAAAATATTATTGAATTTTGGTACAATTGGAAATCAAAAAACAAAGAAAGCGTTGAAACTTTTATTGTGGTTCCGCAAAGAGAATTGGTTCGCAGAACGAAGCCAGAAGGAATTAAACGAGAAGCACGCAGCGCGACGAGGAACTCGTACACTGTAGAATACGTACGCACATATAAGCACAAGTTAGAACGTTAAAAGTGTAGAACATAATAATTAATTCCAATTGAATGAGTCACTGTTTCAGGTGAGTCACTGTTTCTCTCTCTCCAATTCTCACCATATATTGCCGGTGGCAACAGAACGTAATAATGAAGCAAGTAGTTCAGCTCAAAAAAAAACAGAAACGGCAGAGTCGAAGACCAAGTAGAGGCGGTTAGGTGGATTCTTATCTGAATAAGACAGAAAACCAACGTAAGACTAACATTAATGGATTCAAAGTTATACCGCAATGGATTTCAGTATGNTCTGTCTGTCCGTCTGTCTGTCCGTCTGTCTGTCCGTCTGTCTGTCCGTCTGTCTGTCCGTCTGTCTGTCCGTCTGTCTGTCCGTCTGTCTGTCCGTCTGTCTGTCCGTCTGTCTGTCCGTCTGTCTGTCCGTCTGTCTGTCCGTCTGTCTGTCCGTCTGTCTGTCCGTCTGTCTGTCCGTCTGTCTGTCCGTCTGTCTGTCCGTCTGTCTGTCCGTCTGTCTGTCCGTCTGTCTGTCCGTCTGTCTGTCCGTCTGTCTGTCCGTCTGTCTGTCCGTCTGTCTGTCCGTCTGTCTGTCCGTCTGTCTGTCCGTCTGTCTGTCCGTCTGTCTGTCCGTCTGTCTGTCCGTCTGTCTGTCCGTCTGTCTGTCCGTCTGTCTGTCCGTCTGTCTGTCCGTCTGTCTGTCCGTCTGTCTGTCCGTCTGTCTGTCCGTCTGTCTGTCCGTCTGTCTGTCCGTCTGTCTGTCCGTCCGTGACCTCACGTTTTCGTCGACGAGAAAATGCGCTCTTTGTCACTCACTGCAGTGAGTACTGAGTTATATTTATTTTGAAAGTATACGATATCTTGACTTTTTTGAAAGTATGGGTCCTGATGTTGGAGTTCACGGCCTGCATTCTGATGGAGCGCTCGCCACCATCACAGCCGCGAAAAACATTACAAAGCCATTAGCCGCAAGCCAGTCCGCCATCACTCGCTTTCTAGCTGCTAATTGATGCAATATTTCCATGCGGGCGCAGTTATGTCATAATTGTCAATTATTAAAGATAAATAATTTTCCAAGCGTGAATTTTCCTCGGAGACGCTCGTAGAATTTTTTTATGTGATTATTGATGATTTTTTTTGTACTTGCCAGTTATACGTCAATTAATGATTATATAGTTATTTGAAGGAGATTTTTTTGAGCTGCATGCAAAATTTTATGCAGATTTGTTAATGACTTGACGAGTTCTAATGCATGAAATAATTTTAATACCGAACTAATTTTCTTTCTCTGTTATTGTAACGTATTTAATTAACACAGCATCCCTAGAGATCAAAATTTATAATATAAAAGGCTTCGCCCAGACTTTTAACCAAAAGCTGAATAAAATACCTACAGATTTGAATTTTTGCAAACCATATTGCAATTCCTGTAGACTATATGCTTATTAATTACTTTCGTTCGCTTCGAAGTCAAGCTTGGTAAAGTCAGTGAGGGAAGTTGGAAATGAAGTATTGAACATCCATATTATTGAACGGGTAGAGGCGGGACGTAAACAGAGTTGCTGGTAGAGGCGGGACGTAAACAGAGTTGCTGGTAGAGGCGGGACGAAAACAGAGTTGCTAGTAGAGGCGGGACGTAAACAGAGTTGCTGGTAGAGGCGGGACGTAAACAGAGTTGCTGGTAGAGGCGGGACGTAAACAGAGTTGCTGGTAGAGGCGGGACGTAAACAGAGTTNACAGCTCAGCTGGGTCAGGCACACATAGAATGTTAACTAGACGGTTGCAGACTTACAGCTCAGCTTGGTCAGGTCCACATTGAATGTTAACTAGACGGTTGCAGCCTTACAGCTCAGCTCGGTCAGGCACACATAGCATGTTAACTAGACGGTTGCAGACTTACAGCTCAGCTTGGTCAGATCCACGTAGAATGTTAACTAGATGGTTGCAGACTTACAGCTCAGCTGGGTCAGGCACACATAGAATGTTAACTAGACGGTTGCAGACTTACAGCTCAGCTTGGTCAGGTCCACATTGAATGTTAACTAGACGGTTGCAGCCTTACAGCTCAGCTCGGTCAGGCACACATAGCATGTTAACTAGACGGTTGCAGACTTACAGCTCAGCTTGGTCAGATCCACGTAGAATGTTAACTAGATGGTTGCAGACTTACAGCTCAGCTGGGTCAGGCACACATAGAATGTTAACTAGACGGTTGCAGACTTACAGCTCAGCTTGGTCAGGTCCACATTGAATGTTAACTAGACGGTTGCAGCCTTACAGCTCAGCTCGGTCAGGCACACATAGCATGTTAACTAGACGGTTGCAGACTTACAGCTCAGCTTGGTCAGATCCACGTAGAATGTTAACTAGACGGTTGCAGACTTACAGCTCATCTTGGTCTGGCCCACATAGAATGTTAACTAGACGGTTGAAGACTTACAGCTCAGCTTGGTCAGGCCCACATAGAATGTTAACTAGACGGTTGAAGACTTACAGCTCAGCTTGGTCAGGCACATATAGCATGTTAACTAGACGGCTGCAGCAAACAAGCAATCTTTGACACGGTGCTAGTAGGACGATCTTAGGTAGACGACTGCAAACCACAAGTCCACATAGGATACCTATAGACGTGTAGACCGTAGGTCCACGTAGGGACTAGACGACTGCAGACCGTAGGTCCACATAGGTACTAGACGACTGCAGACCGCAGGTCCACGTAAGAACAAGACGACAGCAGGCCGCAGGTTGCGCAGGTAGCATAGCTTTAAGCCCGCAGGCCTCCGGTAGCGCCAAAGGCCGCCTCAGCCATCACGACTGCGGTGACCTGGAGGCTCGCCAAGCCGCTCGGCGCTGCTCAGCTTCCTGGGCCACAACTGCGACTAAAATCCATAGTCCTTGGGCCTAAAAATGTCAGTTGCAGGGAAGAGCAACGCGTCGAATCTTCCGCTAGAAACCAAAAATACAATAAAGTTCGTTTTCTAAAAATGAATAAAATCATATTATTATATCAAAATTCTAAGACAGACATAAAACCTTTACAAGACCTAACATTATATCGAACAAAAAAACGAATATGATCTTACTCATTTTTAGTTGTTCGAACTGATGATGGAGCTGGACTCCGAAACATTTTCAATATCGATATGTTGAATTTGCTTGGTGTTTTCTTTGCTTTTAAATTCCTTGTGAACTTGCGATATAAGCGGACTGATAATATAAGTTCGTTTTCTGTTATAGTACTGTTATAGCATAAATGCATGTGTTTTTTTTTTCTTTGCTGGGAATTCAATGAAAATTGTGTTTTTTATTTGTTTTCTAGTAAATTCATCTGTTTGTACTATTCCTACTAGGACAAAGATGAGTGTCACGAATTGAATGATAGATTAAACCAGGTTGTAGTACTTGGTTGAATTGCGTCACTCATTTTTTTGCTTTGGACGTCAAAAAATATAATTCATCTCAAATTAAAGTATTGTGTAATTTCAGGATAGATGATTTCTTGATTACTAAATTATTTCTTCTATGGAATCGCGTGATATTCTTTCTTAACCCTACCACTTAGTGGCTTTCACTAGCTAGATTTTAATGATATACAATTTGACACAATTACAATTCCGA
>NW_025939733.1:0-619 GCF_000764305.2 Hyalella azteca | reverse complement strand
TTTATGTTCAAACCTTTTATGTAGTTACTAAAAATGTGGTGGCAGATATTAATAAATATTTATTATTATTATTCAAATATTATATCCCTTCTTTTAAAAACAATGAAAAAAAAAAGAAATGAAAAATAATATATGCGGCAGCTTTCCGGCAGTTAGCCAAAACTTTGAAACAAATTGTGCTATATATCTATATTGATGCTACCGTATATGTCTATTTGTTATTCATATTATATATTATAATTGATGCTATAAATCTATTTGTATCATATAATATAATTGATGTTATAAATCTACTTGATATTTGTATCATATATTATAATTGATGCAATAACTATATTTACAACGAACATAACATTATAAAACGCTCACAGCATACGCAGGGTTGCCGGTGATGGTAGACAGGTCGCGGAACTCTAGTTGTATTACATATTATAATTGATGCTATATATCTATATTGATGCTATATAGTATCTATATTGATGTATACCTCTATTTACAACGAACATAACATCAATAAAGCCCTCACAGCATAAGCAGGGTTGCCGGTGATGGTAGACAGGTCTCTGAACTCTAGTTGTATGGTGGTGACCTCGGAGGTGGAGGAGTCAGGTCCCCACTT
>NW_025939732.1:0-771 GCF_000764305.2 Hyalella azteca | reverse complement strand
CAAGTATCTCAAAAAATTATAATAGCGGAACACGGCTCTGGAACAGCAATGCGTGGCACACTATAACTGAAGAATGTCAGTAGAATGTCAACATACCGCGAGAATGATGTACTACTAAAACTACTAGCTCCTACCATACAGACTGTCCGTTTTTTGTGCCGCCCCTCGTAATTATTTGGGTGAAACGAATTTTTTTATAATTGCCCCACCATGATAAATGAGCGTGTAATATTTTCAAATTAAAGAAACAGTTTCATAGCAGAGAATAAGCAGAAATCATACGCAGCCTATATACGCCATCGGCCGTACCAAACTACATTACAATGACAGGGGCAAAAAGTACATCGCTATTAAGCCTCACTCATTCCTCTGAATATACCAGTCTGTGTGTCAAACTCCAGCCTTGTAATCAATGATATAATCATCGAGTCCTGCCTGCTCCTTCGATTGGACTCCGATGTCGTCACGCTCTATCCCGAATCCAAAAGTTAAAGAGAGAGTTATCTTCACTACCAAGCATTTCGTTCGGGACATCGCTCTAAGAAAAATCGCCCGACCAGTTACACGAAAAAAATTTGAAACAAAATGACAATGACACAAAAAAAACTATGTTGGGTTACCATGCTACACTGGATTACCCTGGTACACTGCGCTGCTACACAGACATGCCTTGCAACTCTGCTACGAGTTACCCTGGAAGATATTCTGTTTCAATTTATTTTCATGCTATGCAAGATAAACTGCTAGGTTATCAGACACAACCTCCGGAGC
>NW_025939731.1:0-1112 GCF_000764305.2 Hyalella azteca | reverse complement strand
ACAGGTTTTCACTGTGAACACTTACATTATTATCCTATGTTCATTCTTGTGGCAGGTTGGAGCAGGTTGCCCGCGCGGGCAAACCTGCTTTCACTTTTTTTTCACTTTTATTTTTTCACCTAAGGGAACATTTGCGTTCCCTGCATGGTAATGAGCATACCCATCGATCGTGGATTTGATGAATGTTTTTAGGATGAATACTGAACTTCAATATCAATTGTGCATGGGTGAAGTGGAGACAGCATTGACTAATTGACTAGATCATTGACTAAAGTACTAACCGTCAACTACGATTCAACTATTACATAGTTTTTTCATCTAATCTACAACTTTCAAGTACTCTTCTTTTCTAATAATTTCAAGATTATTTATTCCGAGTTTCATGGCTATTCATTTCCAATAATTTCAAGATTATTTGTTCAGAGTTTCATGAAAAACTTACCATTGCTCACTCTGCGTCATGATCTGCAGTATAATTTCTGACGTTGATTTCTATTCAAACGTCAGTGAGCTTTACCGCAGTCCGTCGCATTCGGTAATGTCGGATAAGAATTCAATCTCATAACGACTACCATTCTGGACGTAATAAGAACACGCACCAACCAAGTAGATCTTCATCAGTTCGTTAACGTTTCTCTACATCGGAAGTTACACGATGTCGCAGGTATTCTTTTATTTCCATTGAACCTGTTACAATCTACAATCAACCTTATTCTTTAGTATTCAGAAATATGATCAACGAGAATAAAATTCTATATATACTCAGAATTTTATTTGATACGCACACTCCTATATAAGCCTACCGCCCCACACAGGTGGCTTAACAATCGAAGTGTTAATTGTTCAGTGAGGATTTAAAATTTATTGATTTGAATAGATTGTGTCTTCTATGAACATGCACGGAAGGAAATTTATATTCTCATATATTTATTCAATATTCTTTCATCGTTTCATCTAAAGAATCACCCTGAAAATTTTGTTGCGCGATACTCTAATTCTGCCTGAACCAGTAAACGGTGCTACATAAATACCATAAAATCTGCAGACAATAGCCATCGATTCATGGTAACCTTTTGGCCTTAAACCAACCCTGCTATCATCGCGGGCATGCA
>NW_025939730.1:18383-19811 GCF_000764305.2 Hyalella azteca | reverse complement strand
CACTAACAAAGGCTTGATTGACTAGTAAAAAGGCACTATAACGAATGCTATGAAGGTTAGTAAAGGCAATAACAAAGGTAAGAGAGGCTATTAAATGCCTTAAATAATGCTACAAAGTCTGGTAAAGGCACTAGAAAGGCTAGTAAAGCCGCTAACGGAGGCTAGAGTGGCTAGTGAAGGCACTAATAAAGGCTTGAGAGACTAGAAAAGCCGCTAACGAAGGCTAAAGAGGCTGGTAAAGGCACTAACAAAGGCTAGAGAGGCTAGTAAAGACACTAACGAAGGCTAGATAGGCTAGTGAAGGCACTAACGAAGGCTAGAGAGGCTAGTAAAGGCACTAACGAAGGCTAGAGAGGCTAGTAAAGGCACTAACGAAGGCTAGAGAGGCTAGTAAAGGCACTAACGAAGGCTAGAGAGGCTAATAAAGGCACTAACAAAGGCTAGATAGGCTAGTAAAGGCACTAACGAAGGCTAGAGAGGCTAGTGAAAGCACTAACGAAGGCTAGAGAGGCTAGTAAAGCCGCTAACAGAGGCTAGAGAGGCTAGAGAAGGCACTAATAAAAGCTAGAGAGGCTAGTAAAGCCACTAACGAAGCAATCATAGCACCAAACCAAACCCCTGTCCCTACGACCACGCGGGCGACGTCGTATAGTCGCTCCCAAATATGTTCACGTGGATCAAGTACAACGAGCAACGTCGCCCAGAATTACGTCTAACCTTTACATATCAAGAATATTTTAGTATTCATGCGGCTGTTATTTTAGGTCGGTTTGATGCTCCGAATAACATATCCTGAAAATCTTCACAGTTCTAGCCATGAGTCCCTCCTACAGTCAGAGGTGGGCAGTAGCGCGCTACAAGTAGCGGTAGCGGTAGCGGCGCTACATTTAAGCAATTGTAGAGGTAGCGGTGGCGCCGGCTACATTTAGAGCATTTAGCGGTAGCGGTAGCAGCCGCTACATTTAGAGCATTTAGCGGTAGCGGTAGCGCCCGCTACATGTAGAGCATTTAGTGGTAGCGGTAGCGGCCGCTACGGTAAGTTTCAAAGTAGCGCTGCCCAGCTCTGCCTACAGTTGACCGCTACCGTCATGAACCTTAAGGCGCTGCCGAGTAGGCCCGCTCGTTAGGCCAGAAATTTGAAATAAATGATTAAAAATAACTGAATTAATCATATTAGAACCGCGAAATCATTTACTTAGTGTAATCCACTTTTCACGCAGCAGCACATAACACAAACAAGTGGCATGATAAAACAGCGTTTGTGTGGCGGTGTGCAGACTCGCTGTTTGTGTGGCGGTGTGCAGACTCACTGTTTGTGTGGCGGTGTGCAGACTCGCTGTTGTGTGGCGGTGTGCAGACTCACCGTTTGTGTGGCGGTGTGCAGACTCACCGTTTGTGTGGCGGTGTGCAGACTCACCGTTTGTGTGG
>NW_025939730.1:0-17668 GCF_000764305.2 Hyalella azteca | reverse complement strand
CACTAGAACTTGTCTCAACACACTAGAACTTGTCTCAACACACTAGAACTTGCCTCAACACACTAGAACTTGCCTCAACACACTAGAACTTGTCTCAACGCACTAGAACTTCTCTCAACACTGCAATAGTAACAACGTGCGCGCGCCAGTCAAGGCAGCGGCCGGGCGGAGCTGACGCAACAACGTGCACACCTTCCCACCTCCGCCGCCCAACTGAGCCCCACGGGACACCCAAGCCTGAGCCTATGACGGACGCCCTTCTCAACAACCCTCAGCTCTGGCGCCCACACCGACCCCCTGAGGGGACTTCGGACAATAGCGATGTCAATTAAACCTCGTATATAAATGACGAGGGAAAGAATTAGCGACATACAACGAGGAGAGAATACAGAGATCTGGAAGTCATTCGGCCCCTGGCAACGCGTCACTTGCGAGGCAATTTCGCCGCAGCCTTATCACTGTCAGTGCTTTATTTTTGTAGCAATTTTTGGACATTTTTCCCACTATTTGATATTGTATATTGTGTTCAAAAATTTTATTGATTCGTATTCGTTTGTTTCCTTTTACTTCGCATTTATGGTGTCGCGCTCAGGTTGGTAGTTTAGGTCGGTAATTCAGCAGGAGTAAAGGCTCATTTATTCATTTACCTGTATTAAAGTCGCACAGTTAATACTTTGCTCTTAACGAGCATCTTGACATGTCATCTCGCCATTTTCTATTCGTGCTAACTTCAGTCACCGCAACTGCAGGGTCTATCTCAACGAACTGTAAGTTTAATGAAATCTTCCTGGGCGTTTTTACGCGCAATCTTTTGTCGTTTGTGTGAATGGTGCCATTAATTATTTTGTATCTACGCTCTCCAGTCTTGGTTTCCTCCGCTACTCCAAATAAAATAATCAATCTATATATTATATCAAAGCTACTGCTAGTACCTATTGCCACAATCAACTGGTTGAATTAAGTTGAAATTCACTGCTAGAATGAACTGCTCAACCATAGGGAGACGCGGTCTCATATCAACCTACTGCGGAGCCTCATTCAGTTTTTCTCACCATGGTTTCTTCACTAACTCTACTTCTCTCAAGCCAAATCTCTGACCATCCTCTACCAATTCCCCTCTGAAGTCTCCATCTTCATTAATTTCATCATTTCAAATTCTTCAGCTTCATTCGAGCTAGTAATTATCTCTAAGACGCATCGAAATATTAGGTTCATAAATTCATGGCTTATATAAATATTTATATTTCCGAATTTCGGTCATTAGCAGGACAGGATTAGTAACATTACCAGGCAAATGTCAGGAATCCGGACAAAATAACATGCGGTTCTAGCTGTACTCTGTAATTAGTTTATATCTAGAAACCAGAAGCAAAAATAAATTAACTACTTTACCTGACATTCCAAAAAACACCAACCTCGTTAAGTTAGGGTTAGAGTTAGGGGTTAGGTGTGAATAGAACTTTTTTACATTGCTAGACACTTTATACAGGGATGAGGCCCAGCCAGGTCAACTTTTTTCTTACCATTTACAATTTTATAAGGTCATTGGGTACAAAATAATCATTTTCCGGATAAGTGTAATTTATATCGATATATACAATATATACAAATATATTCATATTTAGATGCTCCATATAAAAGCATAATTCTACTATTTATAATTTTTTGGTTCCTGACACAAATTGAACGCATTAAATGGAGCTGATACAATCAACCGAATTCCGCGGTTCGAATGAAAGAAATTAATGTATTCCTCTACTTATTTGAAGCGTTCTCGCCGCAGGATTGCCACCGTCAACACGTCACTTGTGCGGCAATCTCGCCGCAGGATTGCCACCGTCAACACGTCACTTGTGAGACAAGAGACTCGCCGCGCCACTAGATCGTCGCCTTAACTTTGTGGCGCGTGACCCGCCAAATGTGGCGGGCGGGTGTGGCGGGGCCTTAAGTCCACCTCAGTGGACGTGCAGCTAATGCAGCGGTCGCCACCCTAACTTGCGACGTCCACACCGATTATGGGACTCGCTGATGAGGGGGAGAGAGGGGGTGGAGGGGGAGACCGCTAAGGGCAGGGCTTGCGGTGGCTGACCTTTTGTGTAGGTCTTTGTACTGTCATTTTTTTCCGTCGTTTGCTAACTGTACAGGAGTGATGATGGGGATCACAGACGACCTGCCTGCGAGAAGTTACAGAATGAATTGAAGGCAAACTAGTGGATAATATCCTGGATAATATGCTGTTCAAAGGCACCAAATTCGGAGTAATGTGATACAGATTTGGTACTGAGGCCGGGATGCTGCATCGCTACCTGGCATCGGACGGCACAGAAATTGAGGAGAAGCAACTTGTTCGAGATCTCAGAGTGTTGCTGTGTACTGAAGCCGCGTTCGATGATCAGATCGAAGAAATAGTTGCGCGAGGCAGACAAAAGATGGGTTGGATCTGGTGGATATTCCGAACGAGAAAAGCGGATCCAATTAATGATCTCTTCATAGCCCTCTTCCTCCTCATTCTGGAGTGCTGCTGCCAGCTTAATTATTTGCGCCCCACTCAAGGCGGGCGCGGTGCAGAAACTGGAGGCAGTTCAACGTACTTTCACGTCCAGGATTAGCGGTATGAGAGAGCTGAACTCCTGGGCAGGTTGAAACACCTCGGACTGTGATAACACGAGAGGAGAAGAGAGAGGTATGTAAGAAGGTTATCCGCACTACTTGTCGGAACAGTACTTGTTGTAAGGCCTAGCCAGTCAAGTTGAAGCACTTTGTCTCTGGTTTCCTCGTGAGGCTGACTGAGCTATTATAGGCTGCAGTACGCTATTCTCAGGTACGCGTGAATTTGGATCAGTGCTCTTCTTTAAGTGTCCGTGAATTATTGTATTTTAGATTATTGAATTATCTTTCTGTATTGTTCATTTCGATGTGTATTTATTTGTGTCATTTGTTTGTCTCGGCAGGACAGAGCGAAGTCCCTCTCCTCTCTAGAAGACTCTCTATAGTTATAGTCTCTCCTTAGTTTAAATAGGCTACCTAGTAATGATCGTGATTCTGAACTGTTTTGAATAAATATAAAAACTTTATACCAGTTAATTGAACCCAACATCATCACAAGGTACATCATACTGTTCACTTAGAAGATTACAACCGGGATAGCGGTCAACTTTGAAAGCGAGGCCTCCAGGATAGCAACACATCACATCGAAAGAGGGGGGAAACTGTGCAGGATTACCCCACTTAATAACCGAGCTGAGGCCAGATCTACAGATTTTTCAGGAGGGACCACTGACATTCACTGTCCATCTTATTACCGAGTCCATCCAACGTCTTACCGAAGGAGCTGAAAGGAGGGGTTTCACTTGAAACACGCAAGAGATCTTTGGATGTATTTTTCAGCAAGATCCCGGATTGTCCGGTTATAGGCCACTCCACTGCAGGTAACAAGCAACATCAACTTGTATCAGCTGGCTCAAATGAGGGCAGATATACGGAACACGTTCAACGTCATATTCACGACCCGAGGGCCGGGCGACCTGCCTATCTATCGACGGCTTAATTGGAGACGGAGGACGACGTAAATAAAGAGTAGATAATTATCACTTTATTCTATATCACAAAAATGAAAATAGGTTGTGATCGAAAGGACTGATCTTTGTGGAACTAGAAACTGTCGTGGCATCCCTTGGTTGGCTTATTGAGTGTGTACGACGTATGCCTTTACAGGGACCCTAAAATTCACGCCAAAAGGCTGTTCTAACGTTGTGATCGTCACGCTAGCACGGTCTGCAGTGGGCGGACGTTGTGGCCACGGCCACGGGCCGGCGTTTTCGCCCGTTCAGTCGCGAGAAACTTCGACTAATCGATACGGCTACGATTACTGCAAGAGAATCTACAATATAAAAATGACGACCATGATTTCCCTGAATTTCGATACAGCCAACAACACCGCAACGGCCGCGTCGGCCGTTATTCTATTGCGAGCCTACACGAGAAGCAAACAGAGGAGCAGCGATTACACAGCCAGCAAGTCAGCGATTACACAGCCAGCAAGTCAGCGATTACACAGCCAGCAAGTCAGCGATTACACAGCCAGCAAGTCAGCGATTACACAGCAAGCAATCCATTCAAGTCTGACGGTCTGACACAGCATCATCAGTACGGCCACGAGCTGGTCGCAACGCCACAAAACAGGAAGCCTTCAGAGCCGTTTCGAAGTACAGCCATTAACACTGTTAACCGTGCGGAAATGCGGAACTACAGATATCTTTGGAATAGGCGAGACGACAGGTTTAGAACGAAAATCGCGGTACAACTACTTAGAACAAACGATCGTCATTACGGCAGAAGACTTTTGTGATCGATACTGTCGCGGTATAGCAACCGTACCGCGCTACGGGATTGCCCTCCAGACCAATGTTCCCTGGGAAAGTAAGAAAGTTCGAACAGCGATTAGAGACATTTCATTTCAAAGTGCTCCATTCACGTCTTTGATCAATAATCAGGAGTGATGTTTTCTTAGGGATAAAATATCAAGTGCTGTATTTATTTCCTTGTCGTTTGCAACAGTGAATTTGTTCACGTAGGATGCAAACTTTCCAGTTTACTATTAAATATATCAGTGTTCCATTGCAACCCTCTCTTTTGTACGATATTCTTGCTGTAAACTGTTCATACGGAAACTTTAAAACGAACACGCTGAGGAAGCCTGAGACGATACAGACGCAACCTGACTAAATTATTGCAGGTTACGATCCATAATAAAACCAACTGTAATCAGACGATAGCGGCGCATCAGTGATAGTGGACGACGACGTCCTAAACTGGTCATAAGGTGAGGTCATAAGGTGAGGTCATAAGGTGAGGTCATAAGGTGAGGTCATAAGGTGAGGTCACAAGGTGAGGTCATAAGGTGAGGTCACAAGGTGAGGTCATAAGGTGAGGTCATAAGGTGAGGTCATAAGGTGAGGTCATAAGGTGAGGTCATAAGGTGAGGTCATCACGGCGCCGAACGGCCTTGTCACGGCGAAAGTTTCGAACTGGTATGACGACTCATAAAGGCAGTCAAACACGCGTCTTGTATAACGACTTTATTCAGGTAATAACCGAGCCTCCGTTACACTATCACGTCACAATACGTCATAACGACGTCACAAAATCGCTTAAATCTAACATAAATTACGCCAAAAAATGCCGCCAAAATGTAGCAATGACGCCACAATGGCGGGTGTAACATAATGTAACAATGACGAAACAATGGCGCCACAATAACGCCATAATAGTGTAACAATGACGCCACAATGGCGGGTGTAACATATAATGTAACAATGACGCCACAATAGCGGGTGTAACATATAATGTAATAATGATGCCACAATAACGCCACAATGGCGCCACTGTGGCGCATCAGACGACGGCGGAGAAGAAGTCGGCGACGGAGAGGCTGCACGTCGGGAAGGCCGCCGCGCACCCGCCGCTGTGGCGGCCGAGGAGCTCAGCGGCGGAGTATTCGTCGTCCACGTCCCCGCCGTCCGCCGTGTGGGCGAGGATCCTGGGGGAGGGGAGGACGGGGGGTTGTGGTGGGGTATAAAAAGTTGTGGCGGGGGGCGGGGGGTTGTGGTGAGGGATGGGGGTTGTGGCGGGGAATGTGGGATTGTGGCGGTGGGGATGGAAAGTAGTAGCGTAAACTATTAATATAAGCATCTGCCACATGAGCCCCTGTACAATATTCTTCGTCCAGAGCAATACGAGAGATGCCACAAGACCACAAAATTTAAAATTTTTATTTTCGGCTAAACTCTTACTTCATTGATCAAATTTGTACGGCAAGCCGCATTATAGAGTTAATATTTGTTAATAAATATTAATGATCCTGCGATGCGTTAGAAGGTTTTAAATGTTGATAATGTTTTGAAAGTTTGGAGGTCTTACCAAGTAACATCAAGCACGTCACATCAAGCACGTCACATCAAGCACGTCACATCAAGCACGTCTCATCAAGCTCGTCACATCAAGCACGTCACATCAAGCACGTCACATCAAGCACGTCACATCAAGCACGTCACATCAAGCACGTCACATCAAGCACGTCACATCAANGGGGTCAGAGACTGTGGGCGCCATGCCCAGCCTAGGGCAGAGACAGGGGGTCAGAGACTGTGGGCGCCATGCCCAGCCTAGGGCAGAGACAGGGGGTCAGAGACTGTGGGCGCCATGCCCAGCCTAGGGCAGAGACAGGGGGTCAGAGACTGTGGGCGCCATGCCCAGCCTAGGGCAGAGACAGGGGGTCAGAGACTGTGGGCGCCATGCCCAGCCTAGGGCAGAGACAGGGGGTCAGAGACTGTGGGCGCCATGCCCAGCCTAGGGCAGAGACAGGGGGTCAGAGACTGTGGGCGCCATGCCCAGCCTAGGGCAGAGACAGGGGGTCAGAGACTGTGGGCGCCATGCCCAGCCTAGGGCAGAGACAGGGGGTCAGAGACTGTGGGCGCCATGCCCAGCCTAGGGCAGAGACAGGGGGTCAGAGACTGTGGGCGCCATGCCCAGCCTAGGGCAGAGACAGGGGGTCAGAGACTGTGGGCGCCATGCCCAGCCTAGGGCAGAGACAGGGGGTCAGAGACTGTGGGCGCCATGCCCAGCCTAGGGCAGAGACAGGGGGTCAGAGACTGTGGGCGCCATGCCCAGCCTAGGGCAGAGACAGGGGGTCAGAGACTGTGGGCGCCATGCCCAGCCTGGGGCAGAGACAGGGATCAGAGACTGTGGGCACCATGCCCAGCCTAGGGCAGAGACAGGGGGTCAGAGACTGTGGGCACCATTCCCAGCCTGGGGCAGAGACAGGGGGTTAGAGACTGTGGGCACCATGCCCAGCCTGGGGCAGAGACAGGGGGTCAGAGACTGTGGGCACCATGCCCAGCCTGGGGCAGAGACAGGGGGTCAGATGCCAGCTGATGCCCTCAGTAGGGCCAGCTGATGCCCTCAGTTGGGCCAGCTGATGCCCTCAGTAGGGCCCGCTGATCCACAATATTGTTGCTGCCTCTTGCTGCTGCTTCCGGCAATGCTGTTAGTGGTGCAGAAGCGTACAATCAGCCACATGAATGCTTTGGATGTGGGGACATCCAATGCATTCCTACATCCATTTGGATGTGGGGACATCCAAAGTCTCTACATCCAAAGCAAGGCTTTGGATGTAGAGACTCACCCGCCGTGGTAGTTCTTACGGTAGAGACTCACCCGCCGTGGTAGTTCTCACGGCAAAGACTCACACGCCGTGGTAGTTCTCACGGCAAAGACTCACACGCCGTGCTAGTTCTCACGGTAGAGACTCACCCGCCGTGGTAGTTCTCATGGTAGAGACTCACCCGCCGCTGTAGTTCTTACGGTAGAGACACCAGCCGTGGTAGCTTTCACGGTACTCACCCGTCCAGAAAAGTTTCGAATTTTTCGAAGAAATCGATCCTGTCGTGCCAGCCGTGGGAGTTGCGGCCGAGGAAGAGGTTGAAGTTGGGGACGGAGGTGGGCAGGTTGAAGACGAGGTCGTGTTGCAGCGTCAGCGAGCTGCTCGATCCGATACCCCGTACGGGCAGACCGAAGAGCAGCGTCACCTGCAGGGGTATGAGGGGAGTGTGGGTATGTGGGGCGAGAAAAATTTAGGTCACATACGAAGACACGAGGGGAATATTGATCACATTTAAAGGTACGAGGGGAATGTGGGTCGCCCACCAGGGCGGACGGAGACAGGCGTGACCTGAGAATGCACGAGCGGAGTGTGGGCGGAAAAGAGAGCATGATATACTTTGATCACTTCCGGTTACCTTACATATCAAACTCGTCAGACTGAGGCTAAACATCGTCGCACACGTCCTTGCCTGCACCGATGATACGACCTTGCTTGCACTGGTAACACGTCCCTGGTAACACCTGCCTGGTAACGCCTGCCTGGCAACAGGTCCCTGGTAACACGTCCCTGGTAACACGTCCCTGGTAACACCTGCCTGGCAACACGTCCCTGGTAACACGTCCCTGGTAACACCTGCCCGGCAACACGTCCCTGGTAACACCTGCCCGGCAACACGTCCCTGGTAACACCTGCCTGGCAACACGTCCCTGGCAACACCTGCCCGGCAACACGTCCCTGGTAGCACCTGACTGGCAACACGTCCCCGGTACTCACGGTGAGGGTGGAGCCCGATGGAAAGATGAGGAAGCGGCGCCGTCTGTACTTGGCCGCCCCGCCGCTCCACGGCTCCTCCCGTAACCACTCGGGGTCCTGGTACGGGGCCACGGGTCGCGGGGACGTGTCGGAACTGTTCTTTGACAGACTGGGGACGACGGGTTGCAGGGATGTCCCAGGACCCTGTCTTCCGGGACTGTCTGCTGTCCAATCGTGTGGTGATAGACCTTCCTCATGCAGACTGTCTGCTATCCAGTCGTGTGGTGACAGATCGTCCTCATGCAGACTGTTTGTAAACAGACTGTCTGTTTGGTATAACATGGATGAAGTTTTGGGCAGAGAGATGTTTGTTCGCAGGCCGTTTGACGACAAACGCTGTGCTTGTGTCGCAGGCACCTGACAACAAACTGCCATCACGGCAGCCGCGACAAACGGCAACATCTCGGCGCTGGAGCCTGATCTCCAAATTTGGCTCTGGCAAAGTTTTGTTCACCAAAAATACCTGTTGTTGGGTCGCGTTGAATCAAGAAAACATTTGTTGATACAACTTTAGCCTATTCTAACTAGACTTTTACTAGTAACAGCTTCATAAAGTCGATTTTACATTAATAATATTGCTGAACTAATTCTCGATTGCGGCACACAGACGCTATAACACTTGCTTGCTCCGTACGCTCGTGTGGTGCAACTTTGTGGTCTTCGTGCGTACACAACTTGTGTTCTCGTGTGGAGATGGAGTTTATTTTTGAATCAGAAAGCCAGACTAGAGTTTGTGGGCCGAGACAATCGCGTCCTGGGAACCCGTTGGATGAAATGAGTGAGTAAAAATTACCCATGACTTATATAGGTCCGATAAACGGAGGCCTAAAATGAGCTGGGACAAATCTCCGCGTTTCCCTGCCGTCGACCGCATGGCTTTCATCCTGCACAATCGCCGCCATTCACCGCATGAATGAAGCGCCGGCCACGAGTATCACCGAACAATGAATGACTCGACCAGACGCAACTCTCTCCTACGCGTATGATATGTAGGAATGTTCACTACGCGTCTCTCATACTCAGCGTCCTACGTACGCGGCGTCCCTTTTACGCAGCTCCCTCCTGCGCCGCGTCCTCTTACGCGGCGTCCCTCCTACGCGGCTGGCGTCCATCCTACGCGGCGTCCATCCTACGCGGTGTCCATCCTACGCGGTGTCCATCCTACGTGGCGTCCATCCTACCCGGCGTCCATCCTACGCGGTGTCCATCCTACGTGGCGTCCATCCTACGCGGCGTCTCTCCTACGTGGCGTCCATCCTACGCGGCGTCTCTCCTACGTGGCGTCCATCCTACGCGGCGTCTCTCCTACGTGGCGTCCATCCTACGCGGCATCTCTCCTACGTGGCGTCCATACTACGCGGCGTCCATCCTACGCGGTGTCCATCCTACGTGGCGTCCATCCTACGCGACGTCCATCCTACGCGGTATCCATCCTACGCGGTGTCCATCCTACGTGGCGTCCATCCTACGCGGCGTCTCTCCTACGTGGCGTCCATCCTACGCGGCGTCCATCCTACGTGGCGTCCATCCTACGTGGCGTCCATCCTACGCGGCGTCTCTCCCACGTGGCGTCCCTCCTACGCGGCGTCTCTCCTACGTGTGGTATCCATCCTACGCGGCGTCTCTCCTACGTGGCGTGCCTCCTACGCGACGTCCCTCCTACGTGGCGTCCCTCCTACGTGGCGTCTCTCCTACGTGGCGTCCATCCTACGTGGCGTCCATCCTACGTAGCGTCTCTCCTACGCGGCGTCTCTCCTACGTGGCGTCCATCCTACGCCAGACGTTGCCAGACAGCTGGACGTTGCCAGACAGCTGGACGTTGCCAGACAGCTGGACGCTGCCAGGAAGCTGGACGTTGCCAGACAGCTGGACGTTGCCAGACAGCTAGACGTTGCCAGACAGCTGGACGTTGCCAGACAGCTGGACGTTGCCAGGAAGCTGGACGTTGCCAGACAGCCGGACGTTGCCAGACAGCCGGACGTTGCCAGACAGCTGAACATTGTCAGACAGCTGGACGTTGCCAGTCACGGGAAGCAGCAACACTTCTTCCAGCGAGAACAAGTGGAAGAAGGTAAATAAAAATATTTCTTGATATTTTTGTTTATTTTTTGTGATAATATTGATGCTACGGCACTGAACATGCAAATAAAGCAACTTAATACAATATTCAAAGAATAAGATTACAGAAATTTTTATATAAACGCAAATTTTTGCCATTGTACGAACGTCGGGGAAGAGGGTTCATCCAAACGTCGCCAGGGGAAGAAGGAAAATTTGGGAGGAGGGAAGACTTCTGTCGAAATATCATCCAAACGTTGCCAGATTCTAATTAGGTAAGCGGGGAACCAACTTGCAACTATCCAAGATGGCCGCCATATCCCAATTAGATATGCTGATGCCCTCCAATAAGATGCCCAGGGCGCCGGTAAATAATTACATTTGAGGGGCGTCAATACCCGTCGCCAGCATCCTCCAAGACGCGGGCGACGGCGTGGGCGAGGTCGCGGGCGACGAAGGTGGGCGCTGGGTGGGTCGCCCACTCGGCGCGATACTTGCCGGTCTGCACGAGCACCGCCCGACAGCCCACCTCGCGGGCACCCACCACGTCACCCTGCAGGTCGTCGCCCACCATCACCACCTGCGCAGGTCACGAGCGTCAGGTCCATGGCATCCTGGAGTTCAGTTTTTAATTTCCTTCAACAATAACTTAGTTATAGCACTACAAGGATCTTGTCCGTTTTCTATGAATTCGTTTTCTATGAAATATTTCATAGAAAACGACTAAGCTGTTTATTCCAGCGCAAACTTCTCTAAACAACAAACGTTCCATTACAAAATAAAATTACGTGTGAGATGGCATAACTGACGACCGGTCTGCGGTCTCTCATCACTTCTTATAAGTATTGGGAAATTGTGGGAAGTGAGCATTTAACGTAGCCCTATCTGTCAATGTCATCACCAGGCCGAGCAGCAGACAAGCCCCAACTTGGCTGGGCTGCAGACAAGCCCTAACTTGGCTGGGCTGCAGACCAAGCCCTAACTTGGCTGGGCTGCAGACAAGCCCTAACTTGGCTGGGCTGCAGACAAGCCCTAACTTGGNGGCCGAGCTGCAGACAAGCCCTCACCTGGCTGGGCTGCAGACCAAGCCTCTTTAGGGCGGAGTGGAAGTAAAGGCTGCTGGGCTTGCCAATAATCTCGGCCGTGACGCCGGTGGCCGCCTCTAACGCGGCCGTGAAGGCACCCACGTCCAGACGCAGGGCGGCGCCATGGCGGTAGTACATTCTGCGTGCACATTGTTGAACGATGTTAAAAATAAAAATGCTAATTGTGATCCTATATAGATTAAGGCATCCTAGATTGCACACCACCAGTCCCCTATAAAGCCCTCCCCCAAGCTCCCCCTACAAAGCCCCAACAATTCCCCTTACAAAGGCCCCCACCTGCACCCGGGCTCAGCACCCCTACAACGCCCTCCACCAGTTCCCCTACCACGCTCCCTACCCCCGCCCCAGGGAGAAGAGCGTAGGGTGCGGCATGTTCAGGAGGCAGGAGAAGGCCGCGTTGAGGCGAGCGTAGGAGAAGTTATCCTCTGCGTCTCCTACAACGACGCAGGTGGCAGGCGCCTCCTGCAGCACGCAGTCGAACTCCTGCACCACCTGCGCGGCCACAGAGCCATGAAGTTCACAAGTAAATTAGATTTTATATCAGTTTCATGCACCCCTTTCTTTTCCCATGTTAGATATATCATAACAACAGGCACAAACAAAGCAAGCAGTTCAGCGTTTAGTTGCCTTGGTATTTTCAATGCAAAACAAAGACCGGCGCTACATGCGTGATGCGTGGAATAAGGTGCTTATACACGGGGCTATTAGGTGCGTATATTGGTTGCGTCTACTACAGAAGCAGGCTGAGAGCCTATACACGAGTATAGTGTTTTCGGTACACTGCCCCCGCGTCAGTGCGACGTTTGGAGTTGTCGAGTAAGGGTGTACACGGTGGAGGCGTGCGAGAGCACGACAGCAGTGAGCGAGAGAGAGAGTGACGCAACTAGGCTCCGTATGACGGCCGAGCCGCTACTGAGCGCAATAGGCTGCTTTAAAACAACTCGAGTTGTTCTGCCTGTAATGAACCAGCTAGTTGCCTCTGAACACTTCAAGCATCACAAATTTTAGTTGCCTCGCCTAGTAGAAGCAACTAATAGCCCCGTGTATAAGCACCTTAAGGGCAAGCCAGAGGCCAAGAGCGACCACCCCTTCAGTGCCTCGCCTGCTCGTGTACGAGTAGGTGAGGGTTGAGGCTGCGCTGTCTGATCACGTCGATGACAGCAGGTACGGGCGTGATGACGTCATCCACTGTAAGATACGAGTATCCCAGCCCTCGTAACTTATCCACGAGCACCGACGTGGGTTGCGTGCTTTCGTTGCTCACGAGCACCACTTTGTAGCCACGCTCCCTCAGCCTGTTATGTCAGATTTTTGCAGTCATAACTTGACTATTTGACTCGCGCTGTAACATAGTTCATGTTAATGCATTGTACACGAGTATTTAGTAAGTTAGTTTGTGTGTCTCAACGCCGCAATATACAGGAGCTTGTGTTCAGAATACCTGCCGTATTAGGATATTACCGGGACCTGAGAATATATTTTTAATGGGTATCTCAAGGCTTCAAAACGCGGGAGGGGAGTGCGAGATAAATATTTCATTTTATTTTTTAATTTGGCTGATTAATTTATTATTTAAGTAATAAAAAGCTTCAGTGCCCGAATGGGAAGTCTATTTTGGTTTGGACGGCCTTCCTCTTATTAAAACCAATTAGTTGTGGAAATTAGAATCAATATTAAAAATAATTGAATTCTGGAACTTTCTTCCCTCGCAACGTCTAGTTTAGCAGCTATTTAAGATAACGAGTACATGATTAATAATTTGAGGTAAATAGTTTAAGATATCTAATTAAAGACAACTAATTAAAGTCAAGTATTTGAATATAAATAATAACTCACCTCTGGAGAGCAGCGGGGCCCCCGGGCACAGCGCACCCTCCTGACTCGTATAGCACGCCTGTCACGTCCAGCATCAGACCCCTAACGCCGCTGAACATCTTGGTTATTACTAACGTAATGCTGAAAATTGTATAGTTATTACTAGCCTAATGTTAAAACATTATTAATGAACGCCTAATGTAGGATCTTCATTAATATCAACTCGATCAATATCCAATGTGCAAGAATAGCTTCAAATTAATGTACCGGTTACATTTTACCCCTGTCGTTTCATCTTGATCGCGCTGAGATAGTCACCGTTCTACTTCTTGTTCACCGTTGATCACTCCTTCATTTTGTTTATAACCGCTGTTAGTTTCGCAGAAGTTTCAACACTATTTCTCTTAATTGCATTCAATTCCTCGGCAACAATAAATATCTAATCGTATTCCCAATCATTTTTTGCGATTTTTTTAGCGATCACTTATGTGTGGTAGTATGTGCGTGAGTGGTGACTGAGGCATCACACATCCTTCAACATCACTGTAGCTATAGAGTGCAAGGATGTTATGAAGGAGGCGATGCTGCCGAAAGAGAGGCTTTGTATGAGCAACAAAAAATACAGTTCTAGGGAATAGTCAGAAATTCGCTAAAGATTTTCATTTTTATAGCATAAATTCGTTCGCTTGCATTTTAAAAACAATCGTGAACGGCACCATGGCCGCCTAAGGTGCCATTGTACTCTATTGTAGTCGCCATTCTGCTGATGGCCTTGACATTTTTTGCACGATTTTGTAATGCGTTATACAATATATAATTCAAGTCTAACTCTATGATGGGGGATAAGGGCACAGGGTGGCCCAGTGGTTAAAGTTCAGAGTACCAAGATTGGAGCAGAGAGGCGCGGGTTCGATCCCAGCTTTGTGCGCCAGTTTCTGGTCAGAATCGGCAAGGAGGCCGGGCGGTTAAGCACAGCAGAATTGTAGCANCACTACATCATGCAGCACTACATCATGCAGCACTACATCATGCAGCACTACATCATGCAGCACTACATCATGCAGCACTAACATTAAGCCAACATATTAACCACTCCCCTACAGGTGCATTATTGCATTCAATACCAGACGAGACGCGTTAACGGCGGCCTCGCCTTCTATTTATTAGATCATCTGTAAGTATCATACATTAGATCAAATATAAGAACATAATATTATATCATACTCAATTATTATAAATATTTCACATATACAATACAGTATATGTGATATATATACATATATATATACATACAATACGGTATATATTTCACAATATATACTGACGTTGTCGTCGCGCTTGCGTATCTGTGACTGGACCTCCTCGAGCTCCTCCCGCCCCTCCTCCTCGCCCATCCCCCAGCCCTCCTTGAGCATCTTCAGCCCGAACACCGCGAACAGCAACGTGGACACGTAGAACACGTAGATACGTGGGATCACCGTGATCACGTATCCAAACATGGCTGTCGATAAGAGAAAACTGTCAAGAACAGCGCAGACATGGCAGGTCTAACGCGTGCTTCCTACGTGGCTAAGAGTACATTTGTTACATTACGTTACACCACTACACGCCTGTCTCTTATACACATCTAGATGTGTATAAGAGACAGGGGGAGGAGGGGCTGCGAGTATCTCTGGGGAGTCAGCAAACAGGGGATGGCGTGAGGTGACCTCAGGTAAGAATAGCACTGTAACAACATTCAGGTAACAATAACATTACACCAGACACTTATTATATACATAAATAATTTGCTACGTCTCTCCTAACACCCCAACGTTAACCCCCCATTCATTTGGCAGGTGGGGTTGGGGAAAGCTTGGGTACGTTACCGGCCCTGGGCACGTACGAGGGCACGGGCACGTCATAGACAGTTGAAGACACGTGGGCACGTGCCAAGTTCCAACACGTACCCAGACGGGGCACCAGCCCCCTCCCCTTCCCCTAACCCCCGTTACGAGGGCACGAGCACGTCATAGACAGTTGAAGACACGTGGGCACGTGCCAAGTTCCAACACGTACCCAGACGGGGCACCAGCCCCCTCCCCTTCCCCTAACCCCCGTCAGCCCAGCACGAGGCACACGCTGAATGACGTGAGGGAGAGCAGCGGGGAAGAGAAGAGAGGGGGCAGGGAGTGGGGCAGGAAGGGGGCAGGGAAGGACTAATAGGAAGGGGGGGGCAGGAGGAAGAGGGACAAGATTGAGGGGGCACTCAGGGTCCCATGATGAGGGCGGAGAGCGCGAAGATGAGGAAGACGACGCCACCCAGCAGCGTCACTGCAACAAGAGATTTGGTCACCAGAATGTGTGTCATCAAAGAGTGGGTCAGCGCCTGCACTTTTGCATGACGTCACGTCCACATTATCACCCGCCATATCTAGCCCCTCTAACGCCTGCCTCTAGCGCTCATTGCTGCTATGTTCTCACCAAATATCACTTGGGTATTGACTAACACCCCGAGTTCGCATACTAGTTTTTTTTTTTTCTTGCCGTCAGACGCCAGGCAGCGCTGCTCCATACGAGCTTGTCAGCGCGCCTGGGTTTAATATTAGTTCTACAATATATATATTAGTTCTACGTTGAATAAAGTGCAAACTCTCATAGTTTACCTATCACTGTTCTCGGTCAGGATACGGTCGAGCATTTAGAGCTCAATCATCAGGACGGATATTAAACGTCGAGGCGGCTGTGTTACTTCATTTTAACCTTTGCCTTATTTATACTCGCTAGTCAAAGTCAGAGACAAGCTTGTTCAATGCTCACGTGTCCTTAGCCGTTTAAATGGCAAAGAATTAAAATCAGAATACAACTCTTAAAATAGTTTATTTATATCACATTCATTTAAATTGTAATTTGCAGCATGTAAAATAGTTTATCAAGCTTCTTCCATTATAATGTCATTAAAATGAATGAACACAACAAGACACTTCATATTGCACGAAGTATTGCCCACGGTAACACCTGTCAGCATAAAATCATGGTAACTGGAAGCAGACAAACTATCAATCAACTACTAGCTGACTTTCAACTACTAACAGTCAATCAACTATCAATCAACTAACTATTGCTACTGCCGCTGCCGTCGACCACGACGGTAGCGGGAAGGTCTGAACGCATTGTACATGGCGCGACTACCCCATGCGCGCTACCTCGTAAATAGAAGTCATCCATAGGGTGATACATTACAATCCTGCAAATGGATAATTAGAAGCAAGTAAATTTGGAATGACAGTTTCCGGTGGTACCCTTCAATGGCATGTTGTACACTTGCCCGGCCATATGCCACAGGACTTCTCGCCGTCTGTACTGTCCGCAATAGTCATCAGCACCCTGGTGTCGTCCGCTAATGACAAGGCGTGGTTCACTGCAACATCCATGTCGGCGATGTGGATGAGGATAGGGCCGAGTATCGTTCCCTGTGGTACCGTTCCCTTTAGTGCTCCGCTGTGGTACCGTTCCCTTTAGTGCTCCGCTGTGGTGCCGTTTCCTGTGGGTGCTCCGCTGTGGTACCGTTCCCTTTAGTGCTCCGCTGTGGTACCGTTCCCTTTAGTACTCCTCTGTGGTACCGTTCCCTTTAGTGCTCCGCTGTGGTACCATTCCCTGTGGGTGCTCCGTTGCGGTACCGTTGTCTGTGGTACTCCACTTTTCACCCTCGCCTCGAGCCTCCAACAACGAGAGCTTGTAGTCTATCAGTCAGTAAGTCTTGGATCTACGCCTTCAAATCTCTTCCAACCCCAAGTAATATTAGTTTCTGAAGAGCACTTCAGAGTTTCGACCTCGTTAGTTCAAGTGCATCACCCACGAAGTATAACTCTTTGGTGGCCACAACAAGCAGTGGCGGCCACTATAGAACTCTTTGGTGGCCACAACAAACAGTGGCGGCCACTGTACATCTCCCTGGCGGCCACTACATACCTCCCTGGCGGCCAGTATGACCGTCGCTATCTGGGAGCGGTCACCCCACTCCGCCATGACGTTCAGGGTGAACGCCTCCAGGAACACCCGCGACAAGAGCCCCCCCAGCAGCAAGCCCACTCGCCGCCCCCCGGCCCCGCCCTCCTCCAGTGGCTCCTTCTCAGCCTGCAATGTATGATAGTTGTCAGTCCATAGTGGCAAACCAGTGAATTCATAGAATCAGATCAATTTTTTAATTTTATCATTTACTCAAGATTTAAACCAATATCTTATGTAGGACGATGCTGGTATCCATAATACTTTGCTGGTCTACTCATAAGACTTAAAATTTAACTTGAAGGAGAGGCTAAAGATCTCCCTGCTTTGCCACTACGTTCCTCACGTCACACACCACGTCTTATACTTCTCCCCTACAGCAAACCACGCCCCTTCACCTCCCCCCTCCCCGCCACCCACCTGTCCTGACGGAGATCCAGGCAGCGATCATGCGCCCGCCCAGCACAGCGAGTCCCGTACACAGCGCGTGGCCCAGCAGCCCCCCCAC
>NW_025939729.1:0-268 GCF_000764305.2 Hyalella azteca | reverse complement strand
GCGTACGCATGGTCAGGACGAGTTCTTTTCAGAGGAGGAGGCTGTTTCAGTGTATAATATATTCTAATGTCAATATAAGAAAACTTATAGAAAAACCAACCCTACCACTGGGCACTGCGTTACACGGTTGGGAGGTTGTTTCTATATTCAAAGTTTCATTCAAATCTGTACAGTAGTTTACAAGAAATATCATGCTCAATGGTGTCTTTGGAGATATTCTTTGGGAGATATTCCATGCTTGATGCTCACTGAATTTGGACACTGGCAG
>NW_025939728.1:0-12052 GCF_000764305.2 Hyalella azteca | reverse complement strand
GTATAAAGTACCGTATAGTTTTGTGTTGATCAATAAAGATGAGCATCCCAGTTCTGGAAAGTATTTCAAAAATTTAAATCAATTATATATTCCACAGAAGTATTTTTCAGGTAACCGCTCTAGGTTATTCTCGGTTAAAGAGTGCAGTAAAATCAGGGTAAATGATCGTTAACTCACGATTCGGAGTATTAATTTTGTTGGGTAACATTCATGATCAGTACCCTGTTAAGCTGTTTATGCATATTCGGGGGTAATTGTTCGTAATAATATTGAAGGATCAGGGGTAATTGGTTAACTTTGTTGGGCAAGATTCGGGGTAAATGATTGTGGTAACCTATGATTTAAGCTGTTTATGAAAAGTGTTACGGTAGGCCTATTGTCTATACTACTTGCATGGACGAATATATGCATTGACAAAACGTACATTGATGTATTCCAGAGCTATAATAATGAACTAGACGTTTATTGACGTGAACTGTAGTAACGTCTCGTAAAAGTTCAAACAGGGCCATTTTTATTGATTATATGAACCCGTAATATATTCAACCAATATGTCCATATTTATATACTCATCGACGCTACAACGTGTAACCAAACGCGTAAACGATGTATGACGTACAATCGAGTGGAATCTATTTTAAATTCAACGTCTAGAAGCGATTCACCTTGCATAATGATTCCCTGTTATTATACCTATTCGTTTGAGATTTGAGTAATATGTCATTTCGTCACGATTATGAATAAATGCTGTCCTTCAACCGTTAAACCTTTAAACATTCAATACGAGGTAAAATGGGCTAAAATTGTTGAATTTAAAGAAGATCGAGTATCTAAGACTCGCCTAAATGCCCTATATATATAAATATAATTCTCTTGAATGTATAATAATGACGAAGTAAAGCTTCATAATAAACTAAAGCGTGAAATGTAACTAACGGCGAGACTGACGTCTGAAAAACTAGCTCTTTCAGTCCGGACTGAGGCAGTTCGGACGACCATCGAGACTGGCGCGGCCAGCGTTGCAAGATGATATATTTCTATACCAGATTTCACAAATCTGGTATTTTCAGAAGGTGTCTGGTATGAATATTTTAGATCTGGTATATATGCCTAAATCTGGTATTTTTTTGGTATTTTCTGACTTACTGCAAATTTACTGCATTAAGTTCCACCTCTGAAATTTGAACTTCCTCCAGCGTAGGCGTGGATTATATAGATTGCCTTCAGAGCGGCGCGATTAGAGCTTTCCCGCCATTTTTGGAACCGCAAGTTTACCGCTTGATGAAATAACCCCAATCTAATTGTTAACATTTAACAAAAGTGTTTAGTGCAAGATGAACACGAGAGTGACGATCCTTGATTGATTACTGATCAGTGATGATATGGCCTAGGACGAGTGAGGTTGTCGAACCGATCTCTGCGACGCAAGCTCCACCATTTTTGTTTGGTGGTTTGAATTATAGAGTGCCACTTGAATTCGGGGGTGCCATACAATATTTCACTGATATTGAAAATCATCATCCATTCATAGAACTGGCTGCCTAATGCACCACGTTTCTACTTTGACCCAGGTCTCCAATGCAATCTTGGAGTGAATGTTTTCACAAGTCACCTATGTGAAAAACAAGTAACGAAATAAAAATTTCAACTAAGGTACTGCAGTCCCTTATTCGGACCTAAAGCTATCTGCTCAGCCGTAACAAGTGACCAAACCCGAAATGTTAGATTAATGCTATATGCAAGCATGTATGAAAATGGAAGATGACCTGTGAGCATGTATGAAAATGGAAGATGACCTGTTTCCGTGGCTTGCTCATGTTGAGCGAAGGGGAAGAAGTGCCACACTGATAAATGCACAGTACATACAATACTTTTTAGTGCATTTTCTCATTTATGGAAAAAAATGCACTATTGTGCTCACCATGTCCGTCCGTCTATCCGTCCGTGACCACGTTTCCATCGACGAGAAAATGCGCTCTCTGTCAGTCACTGCAGTGAGTACTGAGATCTATATTTTTTCTTTTTCTAACCAACGTTTCTGACGAATAGTTTCATTAAATTTGAAGGTATAAGTCAGTTTTCGAACAATAGAATTTCTGGTATTTTGAGCTAGGCAATCTGGTATTCTCGCAGAGAGAAAACCTGGCAACACTGTACACATGCACCCTACCAATTTAACTAATTTACTTTCTGATTTTTATTGCTCAACATCTTTTAAAATAAGGTAAAAATGGCTATGTTCTATGTGAGAACATGCTGGTTTCGTTGGCAATAATTATAGCACTGTTACCTGTGGATTCACACAGTATTATTAATAAGATTACTCAACTTTTAGTCTGGCGACCCTATTAGATGCCTTGACAGTTGCTGTTGACTACGTCGTCTCTTTTTTCACATGTGTGAAGTTTTAGCTTTTGTTGTTGATTCCTTTGCTGACTGCCATCGACAGGCGCTTCCTCATCGCTGTGCTCTTCTCAGGACACAACTGACTTGTAGAATGCTCGTAGACGCCCACAGCTGATGCCGGCCCTTGTAGTCGCTCAATTAGTCGATCTCGTAGTTGCTATCGTAGTCGCCAGTCTCTTCATCAAGTCTTTCAGCTTACGAAGACCTTATATAGGTTGCTAGACCTTATATGGCCCTCGGCTTCCGCCCACAGCTGAGGTCTTGATCGCGTGATCTATCACTCACGTGCCTTCCAGATGTTGACTCGTCATCAATCTCCTTCAGGTCAAGTGAATATTACGTCTTAATTACATACAATAATAATGATATAAGGAGACGCCAAATTGACACCGGACAAAAATAAACAAGAATATCGCTATCAGCACCTATAATTGACTTGAAACAATCCACACTGTGTAGAGCAGTTAACTATTCTTACATAACATTGCTCAAAAAACCATGTGCATGTCTTTTTCCACCAATAATTTTGTTGGTTCTAAGACTGAAATCAGTGCACCAACTAAGATTCCTTGTCATTATCAATTTTTTAAGGAATCACGATATCTAAATTGTTTCATTTAAATTAAAAACTGAGGCATATCTAAAGCCATCGCAGTTCATTGATAACTTTATTAGGGAGTTGACAAAAATATTGCGCTACGGATGTCATTGCTCATATCTGAGGGCGATGTCAGCAGTAACTTTTCAACAGAGATCTTATATAAAGACTACCACAAGAAAGATATTTTGCTCCGAATTTCATTGCACTTATCTGAAGCCGATGTCAGCAGGTTCCCTTGTAAAGAATGGTTTAACCATCTACCTCCTGACATGAGTAACCGGAGCAATATTGTGACAAGCCTACTTCCCAAAAAAGGATACGTTGCAGGTGAAGGCAAAATGACTTGCACTGATGGTTGCCGCCACGTACGACAACTTTAAAATGTTTTCTGTTGTGTACAATTAATGTCCTGAGGTTGCTAGAGTCAACAGTGGAAGTATAATTTAATTTTAAAGTTATGTTCCCGGAGAGTGACATACGGCGGTAGAGGGTTAAGGTGCTTGTTGCATATCGAGGTGCTAGTACCCGAAGGAAGTTTTAGCTGATTATATATATTAGTGGCTGATATTACCCCATAGTTTTTCGGACTTCTTTCTTAATCAGGGGAAAGTAGCAAGACGCGTGCTCTTGATGTCGAAAAGTTTGAGTTTTACACACCAGTTGAGGCCTAATTGTCAGTTAGGGAAAATGTGATAAAAATAAACAATATTAAACTGCAGAATATCCAAGCATTTTGCAGGGGTTTTCGTCCTCCAGACATGTAATTTTTGTGGTTCCAGCGGTGATACATTCAGCCGTTTATTATGAAACACTAAAAACTGTTACTTTGAATTAGTTTATTCCTACCAAATTTTCTTGACATTTTGTTGAATGACTAGTTTAATTTGAGCAAGTTTGACTATTATTTTGGTCACTTATGATGGCATGTCATGATTTTTTAGCAAGTGCCTTAACCCTTAAACCACACTCTGTCTATGAAAATGTTCGATTTCTATAAAGTACTCTGTTTCAGATTTTGTTAGACATTTTACTCGTACAATATTTTGGGACCTTCAAAAGCTTTTGATAAAGGTAGAGTATTGATGTTTAATATTTACCTATTTTCGCACTATCTACTTACTACAGAAATGATTTGGCAACATGGGCGTCAATAGGTGTTAAAGGTCGGGGCCCATTCCTTCTAAGATTAATGACCATATTTAAGTTAATAACTGCTTGCATGATTATTTATTTAAACTTATATCGCAAGTGTATATACGATGTGAATATTCGACAGCGAAGACTATCTACTCTGACTTGCCATAGTAAAGAGTAACTTGTCGGTGATCTCGGAGAGAGAAAAAAATAATTTTAAATTTGTTCATACAATTAATACGGATTCGACATTGATTAATCTAGATTCGACGTATATGAACGATGATTCGACATCGATTAATGCAGATTCGGCTTCAGCTACTATAGATTCGACATCGTTCGATGCCGATTATTCGACTCAACGAAGTATTAGGAGCTGAAACTTTGAAGATCTGTACTGAATCGTCATTGCTTGCTCCTCATTAATCCGTGGTGCGTCCCGCAACATTGCCTCCCTACAGTCCCCATCCAAATTGGGTTTTGCCTTCGTTGATCGAGCAGAAATCTGCATCAATATTCTTGATCGAACCATATCATTCTCCGTCAATCGACCAAGACCTGATTGACTGCGCTAAAACTGGCTGAATGATGCCATTGGTGTGCAAGCAATCGATTCTTACCTACAATTTGAATTAATATCTTGCTGATGCACAAATAGAAACCTGAAGTAATTTTAGATATCTGAAGACCTGAAGATTGGGTGAAGAAAATGATTAAAAAATGGAACAGTGTGTGCAGAAATGGTTTAAATGCTTGTGTGAAAAGGGCCTGATTGCGAACGAAAAACTGATAGATAGTTTACCCGGCATATCTTGCGCATTAGCCAGTCACGAAGAAAAAAAAAAAACTCAAGAAACATTTACCTCTGTTCAGTTATTTAAGATCAAAAGAAAATTTAGTGATGGCCATATTTTTGGACAACTTTAATGTTCCGTAGACAAAAATGTATTCAATTTAATACCTACTGTGAATAGACGCACTGCAACTGTCTCTCGTTTTTTTTCGAAGAGTGTTTCTCTATCGAGTGTTGAAGTGGCCACGTACTCATCGTTACACCACCGTTTTATTGGCCACATACCCATCGTTACGCCACCGTTTTAGTGGCCACATACCAATCGTTACGCCACCGTTTTAGTGGCCACATACCCATCGTTACGCTACCGTTTTAGTGGCCACATACCCATCGTTACGCCCCGTTTTAGTGGCCACATGCCCATCGTTACGCCACCGCTTTAGTGGCCACATATCCATTGTTACGCCACCGTTTTAGTGGCCACATACCCACCCATCGTTACGCCACCGTTTTAGTGGCCGCATGCCCATCGTTACGCCACCGTTTTAGTGGCCACATATCCATTGTTACGCCACCGTTTTAGTGGCCGCATGCCCATCGTTACGCCACCGTTTTAGTGGCCACATATCCATTGTTACGCCACCGTTTTAGTGGCCACATAGCCATCGTTACGCCACCGTTTTAGTGGCCACATGCCCATCGTTACGCCACCGTTTTAGTGGACACTTACCCATCGTTACGCAACCGTTTTAGTGGCCACATACCCATCGTTACGCCACCGTTTCAGTGGCTACATACCCATCGTTACGCCACCGTTTTAGTGGCCACATGACCATCGTTACGCCACCGTTTTAGTGGCCACATAATCCATTGTTACGCCACAGTTTTAGTGGACAAATACCCATTGTTACGCCACCGTTTTAGTGGCCACAAACCCATTGTTACGCCACCGTTTTAGTGGCTACATACCCATCGTTACGCCACCGTTTTAGTGGCCACGTACCCATCGTTACGCCACGGTTTTAGTGGCCACAAACCCATCGTTGCGCCACCGTTTGAGTGGCCACATACCCATCGTTACGCCGCCGTTTTAGTGGCCACGTACCCATCGTTACGCCACCGTTTTCCACCGGTCTCGCCGATAGCCTTGGTTGCGCCAATCTTAACGGCGGGGAGCTGCGTCTTGTTGCCTAGCTAAAAGCCCATGTGCATGATTGAAGCAGCTCAACATNCGTCTTGTTGCCTAGCTAAAAGCCCATGTGCATGATTGAAGCAGCTCAACATGCTCATATTGACACATGCTCTAAGATTTCGTTAAGTGGATGTTGCTGTAAATGGCAGTAAGATTTTTAATGTTTACACAATGCAAGCGCGTTACCATGTAGAATGTCTGATTGTTTAAGATAACATTATGACCACATGTTGACTATTTCCGCAAGTTGACGGACACGTCTTATAGCGCGTTGAAAATAATTTGCATGCGTGTTGGCATACTTGTGCAAAAAATCTAAGCATATTGACGTATACGTATCGCGAACGAGTTGATACGAAAGTAACGCACGCATGTCGAAGTGTAAGCCATTCACGCGTGTTGAAGTACAAGGCGATTTATGGAAACCTCCTGTTTCGTATTTCACGCCAAGCAGTCAGATGTTGTGGGAAAAGGACGGAGAATATTTCATATGAAAGGCAAGGTCATTAAGTTTTGTGTCCTGCCTAGTCAGTTGCCACTATGCTTTGGACAAGTGAACAGCGTGCGTTTGCTGTCGAGGCGTACTTTTCTAATGGCCGTTCCATTATCGCTACTCAACGAGCATTCCGTACTCTGTTCCTTATTCGTCATTCAGGTCGGGTTACTAATCGGAAATTGATTGGTACGTGGGTAACACATTTAGGGCAAGTGGAAGTGAGTTTATGGGGTTATCTTAATATCAATGTTTACAGTAACTGTCCCAGGATCTCACCTCACTCGAAGAACAACAAACGCCAAGCCATCTCCAACATACTCGTCAGTATATGCTTCAGCTAGCGAGTTGTATAAGCAATGCACGTGTATTGACGGAAATTCGCCAGCCCGTTGACTCAAACATCAACAAGCCAGCGCCTGAACAAGATGAACATGCGTTAGTAAGACCAGCCGCTTATTTCACATGTCATTCGACAGTTAGATTTTTAGGTCAAGGAACTCTCTAAAAATAGTAACGGACTGGACTGAAACCCCAGAGATGGAACACAAGCGCATTACTAAAGAATTTAGATGAACACCTGAGATTTAATGAGAATATTTCTATATACAGGAGGTGGTGAGATGGTGGCCGAATGTCCACCGGGCTACGTACAGAGAGGCGGCACGAGCGACTGCTACCTCTTCCACAGCGGCAGCAAGAGGACTTGGTACGACGCCACTTCCTACTGCACCAAGCAGAACGGCAACCTCGTCAGGATTGAAACACCGGACTTGACGGTTCGTTTCGGTACTTCCATAGATATTACACTTCTTAAAAGTTTTCAATGACTTCTTAAATTTCTTAAAGCCAGTAGCGTAAAAATATTTTTAGAGAATTTTCTATTTTTTGTTTCAAAAATATATCAAGTAAATCCCATTATTGCGATCGCGTACTCACGTAAATAAGTTGTACCGCTTATTTCGTAGTTTAAATTCTTAAGATCACTTTGGTAAATGGTCAAAGTTAGTTGAAACAAATGAACTATTCAGGTCAAATTGCTAAGAACAAGATTACACCATTGAAAAATTCCTATTTCTCAATGCTTATTCAAATTTCATTCATTTGTGTTTTCGGTGCCTAAATCATTCTAATTATTTAGATACCATACAACATGAAAATTATCATCATGATGTTACTTATGAGGAAAGAATTGCGTCCCACAAAACAAGATCCATGTCATTTGAAGATATAGAGCTCCCATGACATGCGGCATTCTTGTTTTTAATTTGAAGGCACCTTGAGAAACTGCGACGGCTATCTCAATTAAGAACAGCTTCAGGGTGTTCATCGCATACCACGAATGTGGACGCCATCAGAATCTAATGAAATGTTGGGTAACCACCATAGGAGTCCGACTTAAGATCGCTTCAGCCTATATCGCATGTACATATAGACCGGTTATGCTAATTTTGAAGACTTTGACACAAGCTGCATATTTTAGGATATGAGGTGATGTACAAGTATCTGACAGGTTCCATTAAGACGCATCGTCTCCCTTAAATTTACAAAGTAACTCCGAACTAATTCACTACATATTCATTTTAAAATGAATAACATATGGGTTAAATTAAATTGCAGAACCTCCCGTACTTCATGAGGCTCTTAAAAAAATACTCATCGCAAACGATATTGAAATAGCTATATGAATTGAAAGTAACAGTGATGTCAGGATGTCAAATGGAGTAACAGTGATGTCAAATGGAGTCAGGAGATGTAATTTTTTCAATTTAAGGGGGCAAACTATGAAACTATTTCTTGAAAATTTTAGCCATGTTGCTGTGACGAAATTCATCCATCTCTGGAACGTAGACATAGCTACAATAACAATTCCGTGGATGATAGGAAATTAGGCGGTATATATGAATCTAGCTACGTTCTGATATAGTCAGTACTGGCAGCCAGCTCCATGGAAGCATACATTTGGACCTATTTTTCCACTGATCATAAACTCTTGCCCCTAAAGCCCCTTTCACACAGGGCGGGAAATCCCGACGGCGTGAAAAAACCGCCGAGAGATTTCCCCGCCGAACGTCAGCGGACATACAAAATGTGCACTGCTATTCACACAAGACGGATTTTCACGCGGCGTGAAATTTCACGCCTGACGACCGCGCGTGTCAAGCTAAAACTGCGGCGGGATTTCCCGCGACAGTTTTGCTTGCAATGGTATTCAATGTTATCTTTCACACTGGGCGGTTTTTCACGCCGCTACCTAGTGTGGTACAGACAGTGGGTCGGCGAGGGTGTGTGTGAGAGTTAAAATACTTAAAAAAAAACTTGAAAAAACACGTTTTTCTTGTGGACTAAAAAGTAGAAAATAAATTATGGCTCGCCCCAAAAAACGTGGGTCGGGCAGATTTATGATTAAAGCGAAAAGCACACAACACACGAATTTTGGAAATTTGATGGTGAACGTACAGCCCGACCGACGTTTTGTGGGGGGAGCCATAATTTATTTTCTACTTTTTAGTCCACAAGAAAAACGTGTTTTTTTAAAAATTTTTTAAAGTATTTTATTTTCTCCTTTTTAGTCCGTTGCTACACATGAAAAACGTTGTTGCGAGCCAATTTACTTGACTTGACGTACATATATCGATGATACGCAACGTATCATCGATATACGCAGTCTAAACACGAATATCCTCTCGAGGATGACGTGCATTAAAGGTTCCCAACCCCTGCTTATGAGTTCCTTTAGAGTTTATAACTACTGCACAAAGGTCAGCCATCCTACATAATATTCATTTTATTTCAGTTGGCCACGCAAATGCACGAAAGAAAATTCTTTTCGAAGTTCTGTAGAAAATTGTATTCGAGGGGATACATTGTTGTTCCCGTATTTATCTGGGTACGTGGCTGTAATAAAGGTCGACATTTCATTGAATAAATACGCCTGGAAACGTGCGACAAATTATTGATTACTGTATTGTCATCGGGAGCTGAGCTGCCCTAAAAGTTTCAGAGCGCTAGCTAGCGGGAAAGTTGGTGAAATATCGATTGCAAGATTTGATCATCACAAACAGACAGACAGACGGACACGAAAGCGAGCTAAGAAAAACGTGGTAAAAACAGTTTTTCAGTGGTAGGCACGGCGTCTCATCTGCATGCTGTGGTGGGTTAATTTGCCTTGCACACAAGGCAATAACTCATCAAAACTTTCGGCAGACATTCGGAAATAATTGAAAAATTTTACTTCATCTTCTCTTAATTTTCAAAACAGTTCAGCAAATTTACCTTCTTGTGGCCTTGATTTTACTATATTGCGAACCCAGCTCCTCTTTTTCTTTCTTTGCTCTCTTTTATGCAGCAAATATAAAAGGAGAGCCTTCTTTTCTTTGATATGAGAAGTCATTTATAGATATCGTTCACAAAAACTGAGGACCACTTACGGAGAACAGCGCTGCAAGACTGATAGATTCCAGCGTGAAAAACCGTCTCGTGTGAATGATAGCGCGGGAAATCCCGCGGCGGTTTTTTTCACGCCGGCGGGATTTCCCGCCCTGTGTGAAAGAGGCATAAGAGTTAATGTAAACAGTGCTCGAGTTCTATGAATGTCTTCTGACTCACAATTCCAATTTTAAACGTTTCTCATCGCCAAGTTCACTTGACTTCGTTAAAGTATTGCTGCACTCGCTAACCGCCTTTGTACTGTGAGCGGTACAAAAACTAAAGCAAAACAGCATTTAACTTTTGAAATGCACAGAATGAGAGAATTTTCTTAATTTTCATTTAGTTTGAATTGACTAAACTCATATCTTCGCATTCTTTTACTGACAGGGCTGGCTATCGCTCCAAATCGTGGAGTCTGGCATTGTAAGCGACTCCTCGGAGTTCTGGATAGACGCCAGGTACAATGATACGGCAGAAATATGGTACTGGGCAAGCAACGGACATGTCGTTGACCTGAACTACATGTGAGAATGTTTTCCACTAAAGAATCTTATCACAAAGAATAAAAACCTGATCTTATGTATGGTTAGAGGTAATTTAAAATTCATGTGGATCAAGAAAATTTTACGTATTGACATAAAATCACCTTAGACTTCTTATTCTACTACCTCGAAAGTGCGTTAAAAATGCAAGTGACGTCTGTAAATTCAGAACACATTGCGTTTTTGATACGAGGTTCACGAACAGTGCATTTTGTGTGTAGGACGGGTGTCCATTGTCCAACCATCATTATTAAATAATGGCCAAGGCCTATAAATATTTCTGATTATTATATAATGGCCTATAAAACCCAGAATCAGGAATTGATTACGTGACTGCGTACTGAATAACATTATTTTAATCCTAGTGCTTGTATAATGTGCATGATGTAGTTAAATTACACATCTAGGAAATCAGATACAGTAGCTCTTAAAATTGTTCTATTTTTTCTCAGTTTTTTATAGTAATTCTAGAACCGCAGTATTTCGATGCCAAACGATATTGTCGTTCCGCATGTGGTATTTCATCACTTAGAGATGAAAAAATGCAATGCCATTAGTTCAAAGGAAATTTCAACGTGTTAGAAACTCCACTCAATTAATAACTACTGCCAGTAGTTCTTAATTTGTTTTAATTGACAATATTGATAATTGATAATATAATAGATAAAAGATGAGTTTTCAAGTGACACATTCGTCGCTGCGGAAACGTAGTTCCACATAATTTGATATGAAATAATTTTTTCGTACGAGCTAGTGAACACGAATCTTAGTGCGCGATAATCAGCGAATGTTTCATAAATAGTTTGAATTGCAATTTGTATATATACAAATCTTCAAAATTACTCTCTTGGATGGATGACAGATATGGGCTTTAACCGATCATAATGAAATCAAACCATTTAATTTTCCTAAGCAATTCCCTATTATCAGTACATTAGATGCGGAGCATAACAATTTTTATAATTTCAGACAGTTAAATCCATTTGAGTTTTAAAAGTAATCACTTGTTTTATAATCTCTCACATGCAGTCCCGAAGATAAGCGCCCGAGGGAAGGCGACTTCGGGGTGCTTACGACGGACTCAACTCTACTCGGTCATCATGAGTCTGCTCAGTACCACTTCATCTGCCATCGTCTTATCAGTAAAACTGTTTTGCTTTAAATATTTGATAACATATTCTTTGTTTCTGAAAACAGTTACAATTGCTTAAAAATTAGCGCCATCACTAATTACGTCCGCATGCCAATAACTTGGATGCCACAGTAGTGCAGCGATAGTGCATGAATTCCACTTAACATAACATAGTGATGTCGGCGCTAAAGTGTAGGCCTGATGTGGCCTGTCGCCGATTCTTTTCCTTTTCGTGCCTTGTTCATAGATCTAAACTCGTGTCATTTGACCGGATCTTTTCATGACTGGCGATTGTTTGAAGTAGCTACTAGACTTCCACCGGGTTCG
>NW_025939727.1:0-460 GCF_000764305.2 Hyalella azteca | reverse complement strand
GCCAGCCCGCTCGTTTTTATTTATCTATGATTTCAAGTTATTTCTCTTTCGATATCTTGAAAATCGAAACAAGAAGATGGCTCAATCAATTGCAGTAGTCTTTGATGACATTATATGCCGCTGCATAGCCTAGTTCACCTGATTTACTGAGGTCAAAACATCCGCCGTTGTTGTCTCCCAAGGCATTTTTTATCAAGCCTCTCACATAATATGCCTCCGAATATTTCGGATTTATTTTGATGGCATTTCCGCAGTCTATTAATGCCTCGTATTGATTTCCCATGGTAGATCTTACCAATCCACGAGCAAAATGGGCTTGCGACAAGGTTGGGTCTAATTCAATAGATTTGTTGAGGTCAGCCAAGGCGTCTTTGTAATTGGCAGCTTTGAAATTGGCAATTCCTTTGGCAAAATAAACCTCTGATTTTACGTCTGAATATTCAACAATTTTTATTTTTTC
>NW_025939726.1:84790-121366 GCF_000764305.2 Hyalella azteca | reverse complement strand
TTTAAATAATTTTATGAAGTTTAAATGTTGTGTGTGAGAATGTGATGCCTGGTATTTTAATTACCATTGCTGAGCATTTCGTCGGCAACTTAAAAATGATACTTGCGGATTTATGCACTTGCTAGTATTAAAATGCATTTATTAAAAATTCAGACAAAACAATTGTCTTTTCCTTTGTCTTTGGTCTCTTATTGAAAAAAAAATATATTCTGCAAACTATACGAGCCTCACAGACCATGCCGGATAGTATTCACATATCTGGTTGAGGTTATTGATGGTGCTGGAATAATTTAAGCGGAGTGTCTGACCTAAAATTTTGGATTTTGGCTTTTCCGGTTTTTAGTCTCATCTTAAAGCTGACATTCTGACCAATCCAACGGTACCAAAACCATCTCTATACGTTGATTTATGCGTTCACGACAAATCGCGAAAGGGCTAGGGGTGGTGGAGTTCTTCAACATTTAACATACGGAATAATTGACGCAGTGCACTTTAAATAGCTAGTCTTCACACTCTCCGCTCCAGTAACCCTTCAGCAGTCATGTGGGTTGTTTCTCGCGCCGTCGTTCCCACCATCCTTGACAGAAATTTAGCATTAGTATCGTCTAGTCTTGCCTCTTTGCAACCTTGAATGCTAATTTCGAGGCGCCCTGCACTTTGTCGAGCTCTACTGAACATTCACACTTATTGTCACTGGAAAACTATCTTCTCCTACAGTTTTGAAGCTACAGCAATGAGAGATATACCATTCGATTCGCAATTGAAATATCTAGAGATTGTTGTTTAAGCATTTTTCCCAATTTCGTTATAGTTTCGAAAATATTTAAAAAGGGGGGGGGGAAAGAGAGGGAAATCGGAAAATTTTCGAAAATTTTACGAAAAATTTCACACAAAAAACTTCCCTCATCCACAGAAAATCGAATTTCGAAAAAAGCTTAGACGAATCGATAGATATGGTCCTTATGCAACGAATGATATGCGTCTCGATGTTGTAGCTAGAAAATCCTAGGAGGAGATAGTTTTCTACAGTACCCCCTTTTTTGGCCGTTTTCTAAAAATTTCACGTTTTCTTTCATTTTTTTCGAAAAATGGACATGAATAAAAGCTGTCTATTTTTCGGCATTACATATGTGGACCAAGTTTCAAAGTGATCCGTCTATAAAGAACCGAGATAAAATTTTTGCCAGATGCTCCCCTTAAAACTAATTTTTTTTTCAGGATTTACAAGCAAGGCAAACGCGGAAGTTAATATGAATAGGAAATTGTTTTCTCAATGTGGTCATTATGAACAGAAGAATATGTTCTCAATACTTGTTATTTGTAAAGAAACTGTCCTGGATAGAATTTCAAAAGCCACTTATAGCCAGGCAGGGACATCGCTTCGAGTCGTGCAAAGAAATCGCTTCGAGACCAGTTTTCCTTTCTTTAATAAACTACAGGATAGAAATTCCGCACATGAATAGAAATGAACCCACAGAAGATGAATTTAATCACAAAATAGTCGATTCTGGTAATGATAAATTAAGAATATAGCCAAAAATTCCAAGTAACAACTCGTGGCGGAAAACGAACGCCAAATTACGTGAATGATGGGTGCCATAGTCTTCGAGAACTGGCCGGTGAGAATCTAGCTCTCAATTAACTCTAATAAATGACAATAGAATTTTATTACAACAGCGAGAAAATATTTAACTAAGTCAACTATGATAAATGCAGCAGACAAATGAAAAACCTCAAGTCTAAAACTAAGCTGGAGAGTAAGGGCAGAATAAGCTATGATCATGCAGAAGATATCGCTACTCCTAATCAGGTTCCATCCGAAACTAAAAGTATCGTACGAAAATTTCACGCCCTACCCGCACTGGAAGTGACAGAAACATTTGCTTTGTATATATGTGGTTTCATATAGACAAAAGTTGGCTGCGTTTCATGTGAAGAGAGAAATATGTTCTCAATGTGGTTAACATGGAGAGAAAAATGTTCGCTTATTGTTGTATACATAAAAAAAATCCTTACATAATAATGAATAATTTTGATCGTGTTCATCACATAAGTATTTTCGGTACTCAGCGGATGGTGGAGCAAAATTCAACGTTCCATTAGGAATGTCATTTCAACTCAGCTCTCAGGAATTTGAGGTAAGAAACTTCTTCACGCAGCTAAGCTGAGGAAGGCTGCGTTGTCTGCAGTGCCAACTTGAGTGTGTTATCCAGGGGCGAAGTAAAAGTTGTTAATAAGAATTAGTCATATGAATAAATAAATATCAGTGTACATTTACTTGTAATCATTCAAGTAATTTTGAGTAATGGAAGTCTTACAGAGGTGTTCTTTGGTACCTATTGATATAACAGAACTTGAAGATATATATTACAAATACGGTCTAACTGCACCCGGGTCCGATCCTATGATATATAGAGATACGAATTGCACAAGTGCAATATCAATATAATACATTAAAATTACACTTGTACAGTGGGGTGTGTACATAGCATCTGACACATTCCAATCTCACGATGTCAGCACAAATTCCCAAGTTTTAAGTATATGCATTCAACTTCAACATTATTCAAATCTAAGTAAAATATTTAGGCAGAAAGAAAGCATGACGTATGAACATATTTCAGTTTATGGCTTTTCTATAGCAATTGTTTATTCTTCCTAGTTCTGAGGAACAATGTAAACAAAGCTCGCCATCAGCTCAACCGTCGGTTCTCAAAAATCACTATTTCTAAGAATATTTATGGCGGACCCTGATAACCCGGAAAAAATGGCATCATCAAGTTTTTAATTCAGGTTTTCTACATCGAGGCTGACCGCGCACAATCCAAGGTACACAAAAACACTTTGACTCTGATGAAGTAGTTTATGGCCGAAAGCTTGTCTTCTAAATCCTTGCCTTTCTCGATCAAATGACACGGATAAGAAAATGACTTTTCTTGATAGGTATATTTAGACAAATAGACAATCGTACAGCAAAAAATTCGTGGTCACTATAGAAATACTCATGCAAATACTCCAGATACCGCAGTTACTATTCACACCAGCAACAGTCAAACTATTTGCATTGGCAAAGTGCAAAAAAAATAATAATTAATCCGCTCAAGCAGAAATGAACCTTTTTAATTGAGTTAATCAAACATAATAGGAAAAAACTGATCATTTAAAAACTTAAAACATTTGAATGAAAATGACTGATATAAATCAAATAAAGTGGCCTGTTTGTGAGAAATAAATGAAGAAGTTAAATTAGTAAAACATAGTTGAACCGTTGAAACTTCTGGAATGAAGGAAGGTAATTAGCCGTCGCTATTAACCGTATTGGCAGGTTGCCTTCACCTCTGAGCTCTGCACTCAATTTACTGCGAACAAAGAAAGTGTTAACGTCACAGGCTTCAGACTGCAGGTAAGATGGCGACTTGAAGGTTCACGTTAAATAAAGACAATTAAATGATTAAAAAATATTATAATATTATATAAAGATTATCAGTCCATGGTATTTAATACAATGGTATTAAACGCGCAATCAATCAGCTACATAGTAAAATAGATATTTTATTTGTGTATCGTACAATGTACAGCCTTTCCACTGTCCGTGTTTCAAAATGAGTCCCTGTTACGCAAGCAAAACTGGACAGGCCATCCACCAGCCTTTTTTAAAATGATGGAATCCTCGATCGTAGGAGTTCCCTTACAATGCTCCCTTACATCATCACAAGGACAAACTTACCTTTTGGTAAGTGAGAGTTAGAGAATCAACAATAAAATCTATCAAGATTTTCAAGCTCGTTATTTTCGTGAGGCGAAAAGCGGCAGTGAAATAAAAACTATGAATTCTTTATTACTAAAGCTGATATAACGGATCAAGTTCAACAATTGGACAGCTAACAATGGCCTTCAAATTTCAAAGAAAAACATTCAAAAAATCTTCGGAAATAATCTCAGGAGTTCTAAAAACACTACAAAAAATGAAATAATAGTAAAAGATGAAGCAATCGTAGTCAACGTGTTAAGTAAAGTATCGAAGTAAAAAAGCATTTGCAATAATAGTCGTTTATAGTACCTGCTTGTTGGCGATGGTAGTGTTAGGGAAATACAGAAATTAATATAATTTTGTAGTTTTTGTTTTCACTTTACATATGCGGACGTTAGATTTGTAGGTTCCTGTCCGATTTAGCTCCTTTAAAAAAATGTCGTTGAACCTACAGGATCAAGGAGCTTTTGACTCGATATCAGGTTTTCTACCGTGTTTTTTAATTATTGAGCTATTTATTATTATTTTTTTTGTATTATTAGAATAGTTCATTCGAGAGAATCGTTTGTTCAAACTCTGACTAGTGTTCGTTTACTTGTTGTTTTAGGTTATTTATTCTTTGTTTTATTTTTGGGAGAGTGTGAATTCGTGGAAGTTTTGACACAATAGTGCTGAGAAAACAGAATAGTCTTTTATTACGAGCCTTGTTGGGGTCCACGTGTACCAGAAGTACGGCTCGACAATCCTGGTTGACCCTACATGCAGTTCATTTACTGTAAGCATCAATGGTTTTAATCAAACGAACGGCAGCCGCAGGAAGGTTTTTTAACTCATTCTAATTAATTTTGTTTCAGATCGTAATTGGAACTTTTTCGGCTTTCTACGGAACCAAGATAATGTCACCTCAATGGATCCGACTTCTGGCAGCCCAGCTGCTAGAACGATGACGGTGAGTTGACTAGTAGCCCCATGCAGCGGCGCTGGCGTCTGAGGTTTCAATTCAATGCTGAGGCTCAATATATTTTGAACAGCGATAAAAACTTTAATAGAGCTCATCAAAACCAGTTTCACACTCTGCATCACTTAATATGCATCATGGAATGTTTATACTCTAACCGCTTGGAATGTTAATTGGCCATTTAACACAATGAAATGAAGCAGGTTTACTCTGCGTGGACATTAAACCCAATAAAGAAATGTAATCAAGCGTGGCATTCAACCACATCAGACAGGGTAACACTGCGACCACCATCTTTCCATCATAACCTTCATCTCACATTCGCAGGTCAACAACACAGCGACCTTGAACTGTTCTTTGGGAGATTCCAGTCATTTGATCTGCTTTACGATGTACTGCGAGAAAACCACGCAGTCGAAGCCCGGGGGACGCGAAAATTTTAGGGCCGTTGCCTCGAGCCTTTATTACGACAATGCGTCGCTCAATTCCACTTGGTATACGGAAGGCAGTGCTTGGGGTAAGTGTCCTTACTACATATTACACGTGTTTCTGGTGAAATTTCCAGGAACTGCAGCTTACCTTGTTGCCTGTTGCCTGAGCAACAGGGTGGGTAAGAGTATTCATGTCAGCGGCACTGCGCTCCCTATTGAAAACCTTATAGTCTTATTATTTTGACGAGCAGATGAAACTGCATCAGGAATTAGAATTTTTTGTAATTGATAATATTCGACGAGGGGGAATCGTCAAGAAAAAGTGGCATTTAAAAACTGTGAAATAATTGAACAGACTGCTATAAGGTACGGCGCAAGGCATAAAGTACTCGTTCGAGTCTCTCCCCTTTCAATGTTGCCGATTATATCAGATTTAGCTTTCAATTATTCTTCCGGAGTAGCAGATCAGCTGCAGCAACGTGCCTTCATTGAAATAATATTGCAGGATTGTGTATTGATTTCATTTGCATGGTCGCTAGACCAGTGTTTGGTTTGGTATTCGTTTAGGGTGTCGCTCTCGGTGCGTCTTGTTCGTCCTTTTCGGTGCGTCTTTATGGTGAGATGAGAGTAGGATTATAGGGTCGCCGCACCTGAGCGCGATAGCTTGCAACTGCTGCCCAGGCGCAGCGTGGTCTCGTGTCGCTGGTGTGGACATGTGGAGACAGGCGTCGTTTGGGCGCAGAGTCGCTTGCGATGTATAGGGTGAAGAGCTGGTGGTAAGTGTTATTTGTAGATGGCTGGGGGTATAGGCATGGCATTTTTTATTCATGGCAGTTTGACCTGTTCATTCAGTGATCTTGGAGCTTTGGAGTTGTCAGTGTCGTGTGTGTCCTTCGTCTGGCTGGGGGGTTGGTTTAGGAGATCATGTATGTAATTGGCGATTTATTTCCTGGTTTTGCATGCTTGTTCTAGTAAGACAATGTTGATTGCGAGCCTGTTGGTCGTGGAGTGTTTCTGAGGAAACGAAGTCAGTACAGTGGGTGTTGGTGATGAATCTGAGTGCTCTATTTCGTATTCTTTGTACAGTAGTTGGAAGATTGCTGTTCGTGACAGAGTGTGCAGTGGTATGGGCGGGTAGGTAAGTAAGGATCGTACAATTGCCATATATAATCTGTATTTTAGGTTGTAGGAAGGGATGGCGAACCAGTTAAGTTTCTGGAGGTTTCTTCGGGCGACTTGCTGTCTATTTGTGACTTGTGTTCTGTATTCGTGAGTAGTTAGTTGGAGCCCTGAAAACATTTTTTTTTTGCGCAGGGAAAGTGATTGTTATCGATGAAAATGTCGGTTGTATTTTTCATGCTGATTGGAATTATCTTGAATTTATACGTGTTTGTTTTAATCTTCTATTTCGGCCCGAATGAATGTGTTTATCTGTTTGTTCCGTTAGTTGTGGTGCGTAAGGGTACGCACACAGTGAAAGCAGGATTGCCTGCGCGAGAAACCTGCTCCAACCTGCCACAAGAATGAACATAGGATAATAATGTAAGTGTTCACAGTGAAAACCTGTACGAATAGGCTTTTGTATTCTATGGTTTCAGGCGCCAGCCTGAGCAGGTAACCAACACGCTGGCAACCTGCTTTCACTGTGTGCGTACCCTAACGGTGTGTGTGCCTGCCTGCTGTGATCTGTGTGATGTCGTCGGCAAATGCAATGTAGTCGGTGTTTGGTAGAGGTAGATGTCGTGGATGTAGGAGCTATAGAGTGGGTGAGTAGCAGGCTACTTGAGGAACTCCGGTGTGTAGTGGGAATGAGAGGCCTGGATAAGTGCCTATTCTAATTAAAGCTGTTCTATCTGTAATGAAGTCAATAAGTGTTCGTGTAAATGGTTGGCTAATCTCTGTCGAACTCTTTTGTATCATCACGGAGTACGATGTGTATTTTGTGTTTTTGAGCTAGGCTGACGGAAAGTATTTCGCAGAGTGTGTGTTCCTTATTTTTTAAATCCGTTTTATCTGGAGCTGAGTAAGTTGCTTGTTTTGAGATGGTTACAAAATCTGTTATTGAGTATTTTGTCCAGTAACTTTCCGTGTATGTTTTCCGGTGTCAATCTGGCGTCTCATTGTAATCAATAATTGTATGTGATTGAGACGTACGATTCACTTGACCTGATAGAGATTAATGACGAGTCAACATCTGGAAGACATGTTATAGATCACGCGATCAAGACCTTAGTAGTGGGCGGAAGCGATGCCTATAAAAAAAGGGCTAGAACCTCAAGGTAAGGCCCCCGCAGTAGTCGATAAGTGCTCCTCGATGTAGCGTGTCGGTTGAGTCTCCGACCTTACGGTCGACGCCGTAGCTTATTTTGAGATGGTTACAAAATCTGTTATTGAGTATTTTGTCCAGTAACTTTCCGTGTATGTTTTCCGGTGTCAATCTGGCGTCTCATTGTAATCAATAGTAATATGTGATTGAGACGTACGATTCACTTGACCTGATAGAGATTAATGACGAGTCAACATCTGGAAGACATGTTATAGATCACGTGATCAAGACGTTAGTAGTGGGCGGAAGCCAGAAGCCTATATAAGGTCTAGCAACCTCAAGGTAAGGCCCCCGCAGTAGTCGATAAGTGCTCCTCGATGTAGCGTGTCGGTTGAGTCTCCGACCTTACGGTCGACGCCGTAGCTTATAACTCTGTATCGTACTAATGTATTACCACCCCGTATACAAGATACGTTATTTAGACAGTAGACAGATGTGTCTTACTTATCCCTCACTACCTTAGTCACGTAACCCGATCCTTAGGTAGAGCTTAATATAATGAGCTCCAGTCATGAGTGCATCCTCTGACAATGTCCAGGAGGGAGATGGGTCTATATTTGTTGACTTGGTATTGAGATGTATTAGGTTTCGGGATGAAAAATATTATGGCATATATGGGTGAATCTGGAATGTATCCACCGGAGATTGACCGATTGAATATGTAAAGTATGAATTGCTGCATGTTACGAAGGAGATGTTTTAGTTCTAATGAAATAATTCCCGAAGTTTCGCCATAAGTAAATCAGCCTGAAAAATCATAATTGTTTACTTCAAAACAATAACAAATTTAATGCAGGGAACCACTGTTTCTTCGGGCTACCTGCTGATATTATGCGTGGATTTTTTACATAATAATGTCGAAAATCCTAGTTTTCAGAAGAATATACCAAGTGTTTTTATATGATAGCTAAATTTTATTTAGAATTTCTGTCTGATAAATATTGTAATTTATGTATTAGATTACAATTCCTAAACTGAACCTCGCGTTACAATGCATCGTGATGGCGTAGATTCCATTCTAATTGAAAGCCTTGGAATAATTCTCTGCGACTCGCGTTGCTCGATCAGAGCAGCTGATTATATTCGACCATGGTATCCATGATACTTCAGGCCTGCATGAATACTGCAATATAAGAGAGATTTGTGAGGCTCGTCCATGAATCTCGCAGCAGAACAAAAGCTCGGCGCACGAGTAAAACTGTAAAATCTTGAGAAGTTCGAAAGAAAATGTCGCAAAACAACGTAGTTTACATGACACAACGGAGTAATTTTCGAATAAATAAGACAATACACAGTCATCACGTGGTGCATTTTCATTCAATTGCTACCTAAGATGTAGAACGATGATGATCTAAATATATAAAACATTTCGTGGAAAAGAAAGAAAGCGGAGGAACTGACTTCAAAGAAACATCCACTACTGATGGTATTTTTGTTTGTGTTTGATTACCTGCAGTGAGGCCTGTAATATTTACATTACAAATCTTTAACTTACAGAAAAAATAAACGAAAATGAGGTGTACAAGTAAAATATCAGGAATTAGTTATTTTTTATAACGCACAATACTAAACATGCAGCTCGTTTTGATGCCCAGACTGCGCATTAATTTTGTATCGGGCACCCGGAAGTGAGCGCTTCGCGATAGCCGGCACTGCTCCATGCAGTGAATGAGGCCATGCAGTGAATGAGGCCATGCAGTGAATGAGGCCATGCAGTGAATGAGGCCATGCAGTGAATGAGGCCATGCAGTGAATGAGGCCATGCAGTGAATGAGCCATGCAGTGAATGAGGTCAGGCAGTGAATGAGGCCATGCAGTGAATACAGTCATACAGTAATACTTTGTTCGCTTACGGCATTGATCTGCTTACTCATGATATTGGTGTACTCACTCATACTGCTACTAATGTCCATCATTCTACCGATTTGGTTCTTTTCTGGCAATTAATAGGAATTTTACGACAATGAATAGGAATAGACTGAACAGAAAGCTTCAATAAATTCCCGTTCTGCGGTCATCATCCATCTTATAATGATAGCTCAGAGTATCATATTAGCGGGTTTACGGATTTAAGGTTAAGGTTAGAGGTCTAAGTTAGGCTATAAGTAAGATTTTCGTGACATAGCCAAGTTTTCCTCACGACAAGCCAAATTTTACGACCTGGAGTCAAGTTTTCACTTTCCTCAACATTCATTCAGGCCTTAAATGTTGGAAATGTAGGAGGCCGCTCATCCAAACGAAGGATTGGCATAGTCCAGAGTGCCACTAAAGTTCTGTCTACGAACTAAGTTGAAGTAAGTACCACTTGGAATTTTGAGATTTATGAACAATAGAGCCAGAATGAAAAGGAATAATTTCCTGGTAGTAATTTAGTTAGGCGTTATTAATGAGCATGAATTATTATTATGTCCGACCTTCGGACGTACATTACTCACCTGGTCCAACCTAGAAACATTACTCAGCTGGCGCTCGCAAATGTTGTTATTTAAGTTAAGAAATGGCTGAGCCTGCAACACATAAATTCAACACATGCTTCCATCGGATGTCAGAGGCTGTGTTTAGTACTGATGAAATAGACGATAGATAATACGGATAGCTGTTTATACTATTGCCTTGCAGGTTAAAAAATTCACAATAAATTCAGAACTAGAACTAGAATAAATTAATAACGATGATAATTCATGAGCGGGACTGTGATTAAATGAATTGACCTGCAAATATTTAAAAGCTTTAAAAGGAGTTACCTGGCAACGCATGGTGGCACGCAGTTTCTTTTTTCGCTGTGTGCTTATTCACGGCATGAGTAGTTAGTTATTTATCTTTAACTGTCGATCAGTGATGAAAATGCCGGAAGCAAAAGAAGAGTAAATGTTTTCAAGGCTTTAATTAAGTTCCAGATATAAAAGAGTGAAGGAAATAAATTGAGCCAATTAAAGTCCGTTAAAAAATAAAGAACTCAACCCGAAAATCCTGTGCACCTAAAATTAGAGACGAGAACATTAACAATTAAAAAATGGGAGTAAAAGAACATTTACAATTCTTTTTTTGGTTTAACAATTTTTTTGGGGGTTAATGAGACAAACATTCAGAATTTTGAGCGGAATCTGCTGACAGCGCAGGCAGCACTGCATGCTGGCCGGGCAGCAGCCATGACTGAGCGAGATCACAGCAAGGAAAAAATGTTTCATCACACTAAGTGTCATAACAATGTGATGATGTCTATTAGAATGCAAAGAGAATAAAGTGCTTGCAGTGTACTAAAGTGCAAGTGTACTAAAAATAAGACAAAAGTTCGTGAGTTGGAGCTTTTTTTCATTTATTTACGGTTGTGAGTAATTATGCCTGTCTCACACAATCGGAAAAATAAACAGAAAATAGATTCAGCTGATATTTATTCAAATTGATACGAATGTTCAACTGGTGTTGATTGGGCCGGATGTAGAAGGAAGCCGAATTCAAATTCTTATATACTCTAGTATATAGATCCAGGATGAATTAGGAGTTGACAATTTTGGCAGATTGACGGTATCTATGAAGTGGTTGCGGTATTTAAAAATTCCTTGTTGCCCCGATACTGGAAGGAAAATATTTCTACTCAACAAAAATGAATTAATCGAACATTAACTATGACAACCTACTCTAACTTATGAATCAAATAATGACATAAGTAAATACAGACCTACGATTTTGGTACATCTCAGTGCTTAATGCAGTTAGGAGGCATAATGAAAATTAGAGGAAATCAGTTGAAGGAAGGCACTCTAGGCGGAAAATAGAAAAGGACAGTTGGAGGCTTGACGTTTGAAATTTGAGATAAAGGTATAAACGTAGGTCACAGCTAAGGAAACAAGTTCCTCGGCCTATAGCAGAGACCTCGGGCACTTGGTTCGAAATTTGATATATTAATAATTGATCGTTGAATTGCCTAGAGCAGCGTAGAAAAACTTGAATACGGAGCGTAAATGAGTAATATGAAAAAAAACATTCACACCAACGAAAAGATAGGGAAAAAGCAGCCAGGAAGACGTTAAAGAACTTCTGAATCTCCCGATGCTTCTCCGGTTGAAGTCGCTGTATATTAAAAGTTAAATGAATGAATTGAATGAATTACTGAGAATTTACGCTGATTTGAGATAAAGAACGGTACGAGATCGGATGACTTTACAATATGGGAGCTGATAAAGGAATGCTGATCCTAGCCGACACTTGCTACCTACTTAAACTACGAAAAAACTGAATACAACAAAACTCTGAATACGACACAAACAAAACAACAACATCAAGCTAACAAATTTAAAGGAAGAACTACAAATAATATCAATGGCGGGAAAAATTTCCCACACTGTCGAATTTTTAATATCAATGAAATATTTATAGTTCCTGTTTTCTGAATGAATTGAATGCAAGTGAAAGTCAACAACTTCACAACATTAGAAACTTGAAGCCTGACGAGATTAAGAATATTGAGGAACCGACTAACGAAATATTGAGTACTTAGTCCTAGTTGAATTCAAGCACTTAGAAAAATATTTCTTCTAAGAATATGCAGAACAAACTGAATAAAAGATCATTAACAATTCTTTTTTTGGTTAAAATGAGAAAACGTATAGAACTTTGACCGGAATCTACCTACATGTGGTAATGCTAGCAGCGCTGCATGCTGGCCTGGCGGCAGCCATGGCTTTGTAAGAGATCAGTTCGGAAAAAGTTAGAAACGCGTCATCACACAAAGTGTCATAAGAATGTGATGATATCTATTAGAATATTTATTAAAGTAAATATCTTTTAGAATGAAAAATAATGCATTGCGCGCAAAAATGCCTCCAGGGAACAAATGAAATAGAACAGGTACCAAAAATATAACAAGAGTTCGCATGTTGAATCCTTTTTGTTTCTTTACTGTAGAATTTTGTAAATAAAAGAAATATTTAAAGCTCCGGTTTTCTGAATAAATTAAAAGAAACTGAAAGTCAGCAACATCAGGAAATTAAAGACTTGAAGCCAGGCCGAATCTCCTTATTCTTAAAGATTATTACCACCAAGATACTCTCAAATATCCTTATATTTCAAAATATCAAATATATCATGCGCCAATTTCTTTCTATAACATCTTCTCCGATAAATTGTGATTTATCGGAATTGTGATAGATTCTGATAATACGAATGCATAGCCAAATTGTTATACATTTTGGGCGTTTAGAGGAAGCGCTTTGATTGGAGCTGTTCGAAATTGGGAATAACTATGCTGATAATTAACTTGAAGCTAGAAAATTTCTTTACTTGTATAGAGCCGCACGTTAAGCTTGCGAGCCGATATGGAACACGTTTAGACTATGATTCATCTTTTCTTCTGACACCTCAATAATAAACGCTCGACCGAGCTACATCCATGAACATTAATTAGCAGCCGTGGTAGGAAACATCTCCTGCAGTGACGCCATCCTACATCTCCCTGCAGTGACGCCATCCTACATCTCCCTGCATAGTGACATCATCCTACATCTCCCTGCAGTGACGCCATCCTACATCTCCCTGCAGTGACGTCATCCTACATCTCCCTGCTATCTCCCTGCAGTGACGTCATCCTACATCTCCCGACTTCGTTGGAAGTCGACGATGTGTGTCGCAGAGCTGGCCCAGCTGTCAACGGATGAAGTGCAATTGATCTACATTATTCAACTATATACAGAGCTGGAGTAGCGCGCTACATGTAGCGGCCGCTACTAGCGGCCGCTAAATTTTCAGTAGCGTTAGCGGTAGCGGCGCTACATTTAAGCAATTGTAGCGGTAGCGGCCGCGGCCGCTACATTTAAGCACTTGCAGCGGTAGCGGTAGCGGCGCTACATTTAAGCAATTGTAGCGGTAGCGCCCGCTACATATTTAAGTAGCGATACGAGGTTTTGCCGCTACAGCGCTACCGCTACATTTATAGAAAAAGCCTTTAGATCTTACTTAATAGTATTAAATATTCTTTAAAAACCAGCATTTTGGACATAACCAGACATAAAATAAATTACTAACGAAAACTTTATGGCGGAAAGACAAAAACTGTATATACGAAATAATTTATTCGATCAACCGTGTGCAGGAAGGAATAAAGATTGCGTGAATTCCGCCATTGTTTCGTTCAATGAAGGGCCAGCAGAAAACTTGAGGCGGATGACGTCATGCGTACGATCAACCGTGCATCTATTCGGCATCTATTAAGTAGATAGTGAAGATGACATTAATATACCGAGAAGAGATTAATTTCTCAATCGTTTTACTTGGAATTTGTCATTTGTTTCTTCGAGATGAATTAGCAAGTTTTACAACCATTTAATCAATTTGGGATTAGTTATCGATCACTTATTCAATTATACATCATTTGGATCAATTTAAAAAATCATTTCATATCATTTGCTCTATTGACAAAATAAGATTAGATCAGTTGGTCCTACATCTTTATTATAAATCAGCCGTGAAGCGGCTATTAGATCTTTAATCCAACACCATCCTTGACAATGAATCACGCTCTGTCATTGCCGGACTTACAGCGTACTGAATAAAGACTTGGCCTCTATGGTAAGTTCGGTCCAGCTGAGTGCTCGAAGAGAGGTCCATCATCCCGGGGCGGCTGGTGCAGGTTTAGATTGTGGAGTCATTAGACGTCGGTCCACAGGGCCAGGGAACATCACTTGGAGGAGGTACCCAGCGTGAACATCACGAGCTCGCCACGAACACAGGCTCACGGTCTCCGTAGCAACAGTCAGATCCAGATCCGTTCTTCCATCCAAAAATTTTCCTTCCACTGGAGCCACAGCGCTGTTGCAGCTGTCGTACCACTGGCTTTTCCTTGCTTAGAATTTTATTGGTATCGCGGACAATTGGGGCGAAAATTCAAAAGTCAAACAGGTCTTGGGTCAGATCTAATGTTTCATGGAATTGGTCTTTAATGATTATTTGATAATGTGGCCATTTATTTTATCCCGCTATATACAGAACCTTTCAAATATTGCGATATTTGATAATAACAGAATGAAACTGTACGAAAGATTTCGGTGTAAAATTGTCAACCTCAGTCTGTTACTAGTGTCAACATGTTATTTGTTACTTGTTAAGTTGTTACCAGTTACCACTTACAGGTATTTTTTCGTGTTTCAGTTTGCTTACAGTTATTTTTACAAAGTTATTTTTATGTTTCACCTTCCCTTCATGGATGTCTACTTTAATCTACCAATCTCAAAAATAATCCACTTATATTTACAAATAAAAGACTGATTTTTTATATGTATATGTGCATAATTTTTTAGATTGGTTAATTAAAGTAGACATCCATTCAGGGAAGGTAAAACATAAAAATAAGTAAATAACTAACTTTTATTTACTGTATCTAACCAGTACTAGTTTGATTAGGTTAATTGCAATGAAGTTGCATTGATATGTTTTGAAAATGTTTTATTATCATTAAATGTTTATGAGTAAATCCTAATAGCAGAACAATAAATATTTAGAGATTTCCAATAATTTTGGCCATTGTAGCGGCTAATGTAGCGGCGCTACATTTACTGTAGCGGTAGCGCCCGCTACATTTAGAGCATGTAGCGGTAGCGGTAGCGGCGCTACATTTCAAAGTAGCGCTGCCCAGCTCTGACTTTATAATGTAGCATATACATTAGGTATCCATTACAAGAACAATAACAAGTAACTATTTTACGTACTTTCACAGTGCGACAGTTTGTTGAAGCGTTGCAATGTATTTTAGTCAACGAAATAAGAAATTATCAAATAATACTCGAGATCGCAGGTAATATTCTCTCAAACAGTAAAATTAGAGAAATCCCCTGTTGAGTAATCGTAACAGTTCGACTGCTATTGCTGTCTTGCTTATAGCAACGCCACAGCCTGCGCTCACGCAGCGTATCTATAAAGCCTGGAAGCGTCGACTCCCGCACCTCAGTCAGCGCTGGAGGCGAGCTGGAGTTGGGCGCAGCTTGTTGGTGCTTCTCACCCGCGGTCAGTTCATCTCGCCGCTGTCACCATTGCAGGTACGTGACAGTGATAGATGTATAACACTCACATTTATGCATAATTTACAGAAATGTAAATTCGACAATTATGTACATTTCTGTAAAATTTAGGTTTGATTTGAATTTAAAATTCTAACATTTTTATGGCGTTGGCCAAATAATTTTTAGATATAAATCTAAAAAATAGACATTCTAACGTAGGTCAATGTGTGAAATTCAGCAAGTGTTGAATTTTGAATATAAGAGGCAATGTTGCTTTGGTTACTCGAATTATGGCGATTGCATATATTCCTCATTTTAAATATCCTTAGCACTCACTTGTCCATAGTAATTTGTATGTAGTATCGTTTTCATATGTCGACACTGAAGAAAAAGGACCGTGCCGACTGTTGCAGATTCTTGTACTTTTCGTGACACTATTCCACAAGGGATCCTTTTGAACACGATCCTTCTAAAACTGACGATTGTTTGTGATAGCTGCAGGACTTATTACCAAGTCCTTAATTTGCTAGGCATTTCAAGACTGAACATATGCTCCTGCACAGCTTCGTCTAGTCTGTTCTTGTATGCGTTTATACTGGGGGCGTCAACGATGCCATCAGGGAGGCTGTTCCACATGTCGGTGACACGAATCGAGAAGAAATGTTGTCGCATAGATGTGTTACAACGCAGTGTTTTAGGTTATAGCCGTGGCGCCTGGCGTTGGTTTTGTTTAAATTCTAGGACTCCTTCTGGAACCTTGAATAAACCGTGGGCATACTTGTATACTTCAATGAGGTCACCACGCTGACGTCGATAACAGAGGCTTGGAAAACTTTCTTTATAAAGCTTGCCTTTCAATCCAGGAATTATCCTTGTAGCACGTTTTTGAATACTCTCGATTAAATTTTTGTCCATTTCTAGCTTTGTTGACCACAAGGCATTTCCAAACTCTAGGTTCGGACGCACGACAGCGTCAAACAAAAGCTTCATTGCTTCTGAATCTAGGTACTCGTAGGAGCGTCGGATAAGTCCGAGTCGTTTATTGGCTTTATAAACTTGAGTTTCAATATGCCTAGAAAAATTCAGCTCATTGTCAACATTACCTCCTTAATCTTTTTACATTGTCGACTTCGACATCATCACTCTATCGGTGCAATCGTGTCTTCTCATACTGTAATCTTGCTGTTCATTGTTCTTGCCAATGTACATTATTTTACACTTATCAGCATTATAACGCAGCTGCCGCGTATCAGCTCAGTCAATTATATAACCTATCAAGATCACCTTGCAACTGTACTTTTTGCGACATATTCTTCACTTTATAATAAACTTTTGTGTCGTCGGCATACATCGAGCAAACGCTAGACACAGCTTCTGGAAGATCGTTTATAAACGCAACGAATAAAACAGGCCCGTGAACGCTTCCTTGCGGCGCGCCGCTGCGCGCAGGATCCCAGTCTGATACGGACCCATTAATACTGACACGTTGTCGTCTCCCTACTAGAAAATCTCTGATCCATTTGAGTACATTGCTCTCAATTCCCAAGGACTTCAATTCACACAACAGCCTCTCAAGTGGGACACTGTCAAATGCCTTGGCAAAATCGAGGTACAGTGCCTCTACTGGCTCCCTATCGTCCAGCAGGCGGGTCCATTCATTCAAAGTAGACAAGAGGTTAGTGGTGCAGGATCTAACAGTATTAAAGCCACGTTTACAGTTTGTTAGAAGATTATTAACAGCTAAATAATCGATCAATCGATCCCTTAAAGTGTAATAAAGTGTTTTAATAAGTACTCGTTAATATCCAGAACCTATACGATCCTGTAGGCTAGTTGGGTGTTCTGAGAGCCCCAACACTGGAATATTGTTAGAGTCCTCTTCAGTGAATACGCTACTAAAAAACTGATTAAGAACGTTAGCTTTGCCCTCATCAGAGTATATCTTTCGTTGATATACTTCCATTTCAGAAATACCGTCATTCGTCTTGCACTTCGAGCTAGCGTACAAAAAGAAGGCTTTCGTTTTTTTTGGCATTTTTAGCAATATTACTTCGAAGATTTTTACTGCAGTGCGACAGCTTTAATTAGATTGATTTCGAGCTCCTGCGCAAAGGTTATAATCAGCATTGTTACGAGCTGTAAATAACGCCGATAGGCTTCCTTCTTGGTTTTCAGCTTGGCTAGAACTGTACTGTTAGTTACTGTTCATCCACAGACTCCATGAACAAGGATGCTGGGTGATTCCCATCCCTTGGAGAGGATACTTCTGTCCAGTCTAGTTCTGGATGATTAAAATCACCAACGATCAATGTGTGGGACATTCGGAAAGTCGTGATCGGTAAAAGACTGTTTAGTACTTTATCGTTATCAGATGAACTGTTCGGTGATCTATACACGACGCCTATGAGGAGGCTATCTTTCATATCGAGAGAAAGTTCGCACCACACTGATTCTCTAGCTGATTGATGCTGTGCGGATAACTTGATTTGCTGGGCCCCATAAGAGGTTGTAACCCACAGAGCTACTCCTCAACTGTACTTCTCTTCATTCAAGTTATGACAACAGTCAAAACCTGGCAACTGAAATTCAACAGGTACAATTTCCTCCCGTGATTTTTAGGGAGCGTTTTTGTAATACAAATAATGTCTATTCACAGGTTGCGATCACAGTTAACAGTTCATTTTTTTGTTTAAAACGGAATCCGAGTTTGTATAAAAACATTTTAAAACTTTTTGTGCACTTTCACTTTAATGTATGCGGTTACTTATTACATTATTTACAGGCCTGGGTCTATGGACACGACTTCTTACTTATGTCTTCCAGCTCCGCTGACCGTCCGTGTGCGACCGTTGTTGTCTTGACATCATGGGAGTGGTTGACCCGAGTTTCCGTGCTGTTCCGCCTGATTATTTCCTGCTATTTCTTACGAAAACCTGCTCTCTCTGAAGGCGTAGCATCATTCTTAACAAAGATAGAACTAAACTCTGGGAATTCATTTAGTTTCCCCGCAGCCCTAAGCACATATCCGACCTGCATGGGCTGTATCTTGCACAGTCACCAGCAGCGGTCTACAGGTGGTAACGTCTTTCGATCGCAGCCTCTTGCATGCCGTTATATTCATAACGACGTTAAGTGCCTTGGCACAATAATCAGTAGTAAACGCAGCGTCCAAAACATTGCTTTCGGGAATAGGGGTAAATCTTCTCTCTCTATCCAGCAGCTCATGAGTGCTCTCGCTGGCGAGATCAGAGATGACCTCATTGCGATCCTTACCTTCTTCGTAATCGCTCATTTTCTGTTTTCTGCGGATGAGCTTTCATTTCCACCAGCTCTTTTCGTAACGAGTATAATTCGCCTCGCAACAAGCTCAACTCTTTCTTGTGTTTCTCCTCCATTTCAGCTCTCTTTCTCAACTCTTTCTTGTGAATTTTTCCATTTTGGCCTTAAAGACTGAGAACATAGACGAGCACTTCTCTTCGACCATCTTATCGCTTTTTACAGCGCTAAGCGCAGGTTGTTGGCAGTCCTGGCAATACCAGTGAACTGTCTCTTTTCTGCGAATAACTTGACAATCTGTCTTGCTCAACATGCGCAATTGGTGCAGATGATTTCCCCCGCAACGATCGCATGCTACTGGGGCGTCATCGACGTTAACCGAAACCAGCTTGCAAAATTTACAAATTTCCCCTCGCCCAAACAAATCAATATTTAATTTTTGATTAATACTAAAAAATTAGAAATCTGGCTGAATATCACTCTGCATTAGGAATCGTTTAATAAATTCGCCTTTTTTACAATTTATCAGAACATTTATTGTTATCAAAATAAGACTAGTTTAGTTTTCAATACAACTTATCACAATAAGACTGCCAATTTTCAGGGATTAGGATTCCATATCTATGTCTCTGATAAATTTAACTAGCGCTTCGCTTCGTTTAGTAGATAAATATGAGCAAACACCAGCAACTTGGTAAATTATATGTTGCATGGTAAATTATATGTTGATAATTATGTTGATAATTGCTCCTGAGAATATATGAGGTTATCGATAATTGTAACAGAGCACTAACCCTGCTGGGGGCAGTTGCTTATCAAGCTGCAAAGCTGCATACGTACGTACTTTATTTACTACCAGCGAGTATCTGTGATAATGCGTGATACTCAGTATATCAGTGATGCTATACGAATAAATACAAATACGCGAATGCTATCTTTATGATTGCAGTAATTTGCGAGAATAAATAAAACTTACTTTATGTGATACTAAACATGACGTTATCTTGCACTGTGTTATCTTGCACTTCGAATATTTGTTGCTGAATGTAATATTATCAGGTCTTTAAAATGTTTCGATGTGCTAGAGAAACTTGTTGAAAACTCCTCGTGAGGTCAAATAGAAATTATATGATATATTGAATTAATTATACTCAATTATCATGTTCATCTTTCCTTTCTGATGAAATCAACATAGTTTGTTCGAACAAGAACTCATCTATAGTTCTTGCTCGAACTAAGAACTGTTGAAGCACGACTCATTCCTGTAAACCATCACATCTAAGCAATGGACAACAAATGCTCAGTCAGATATGGTTAGGTCACAAATGTAAAATTTCTCATAATATAAATAGTTTAATTACTGATCACGGTTTGGGTTGAGCAAATTTTTCTCATATTTAAAAAATTACGTTTTATTTTCGGCAGAAATGACGCTTGGTACGAAGGCTGCGTGGCTGCTGCTGGTGTTCGCTGCCGTGCCGCTGGAGGCCGCCGACTGTACCGGTATGTGCGGTGCTCAGCTCTTGTTTTTATTCTTTTTTAACGCATTACCGGCATTACTCTGATTACGTTAGAACCAGAAATGATCAGTTGGAATTCAACAAGTCCCAATGCTAACGGTGCAAAACAAACATTAATGTATATACCTGCAAACAAGAAAGTCATCACCTTGGATGCATTGTCCACAAGCTCGGGCTATCACATCAAAAAAAAAATCAATTATACCTTCAAATAAATTCTTTGCTATGTATAATTTTGCAATTCAATGCATCCATTAATCATGGACGGACAATATCTGAGAGAAGCCTTAACCTCACATTTCCATCCATTTACGAGCGCAAGACGAGATGACGCGGCCAGGACAAAACTTGTCATAATTTTAAGACGCTACTCACTTTATGATGGGAAAAATGAATCGGGAACATTTTAACTAGTGATACTTTCCGCACATAGCATTCATACGCCCATTTGCAGCACCAGACTTGACCACGATGACCTTCACAATAGCAAAGTGTGCATCGCTCCTTGGACAAAGTTTCACTTAATTCACCGAGTGCATCAGATCATCGAACGTTACAAGATTGTTACTAGAATAACTAATTTCAATCGGGTAGACAAAAAGACCCAGATTTATTGGAAGCCGAATGTAAGGGCGTTACGCGATTTTTGCAAGGGCTTACCCTTGGGCCTAAGCGGTTGTTCAGTAACAACAAACATTTTGAGTAAGGAACGCGTCAAAAGTAATCGTTTGATGCATCTATAATTCAATAACTTCAGCTCAATGCGCAGACATAAACGATCATCTGGCTGATGAATGCAGGGAAAGAAGTTTTTGTTTATGTTTTGTTTACATGCGTCCATAGCAACTGAAGGTGTAAGTAGGTTAGTATCTAGGCATTTAAATATTTAAACGGAATTTTTGCCGATTAAAATCAAGCAAGAAGGATGGAAGCTGAAGTCTTCTTAACCTTGACAATATAATCGGCAAATTTAAAAACTAACTCGCTCTGTATTTATGCACAAGTTAATGTTTTTACTTCTGATAGAAGGAAAGAAATTAGACAACTGAAGGTATCTGTAAAAGCTGCGCGAGTTTAAACATTGCATGAGGCATCTGAAAAACTTATTTCAAAATCAAATATTTGGATTGAATCACGACAATGAATGCTCGCATAATTAAACATCTAGCTGAATTAGTCGCTCGAGTGCAATAAAGCGTTACTCTTATATATTGAATGAATTTGTGAATGATAGGGAATTGGATAATATTTTTCATCACTTATTAGGTGCATTTTGATAAATGCTAATAAACTCATCAAAAATATATGCTGCGCTATTCGTCTATGTTAGATCCAGAGTACTCGCCGAATTCTACACGGCATGCAGGTTTTCGGTAACAAGTGTGAGCGTGAGGTTTCAGCAATAAAAGAGGGCTTTATAATTAAAAGGTGAAAAAGTTTACGGAGTACATTTCCTTATGTATAGTATCGAATTTTATTTGCATATTCAGTCATAGTCGTTTATAGTATTTGCGTGCTGACGATGGTAGTGTTAGGAAAATATCGAATTTTATATTTTATAATTTTTATTATATTTGTTTTCACTTTACATAAGCGGACGTTATATGTGTAGGTTCCCGTCGTATTAAGCCAGTCCCGCCTTTGAACCCACCGTGTCAAAGTGCCTTTAACTTGATCTTAGGTTTTGTACAGTGTTTTCAAATCACCGAGTTATCCAGTATTTTACTTCCTTCTATTCCGTATTGTTATAGAATAGTTCATTCGAGAGAAGCGTTTGTTCAAACTCTGACTTATATTTTTGTGTTCATTTACGTATTTGTTGCTCTAGAGTCTAGGGCCTAGGCTATTTATCCTGTATTGTTTTACTTTGGGAAAGCGTGGATTCGTGGAATTTTGAATACAACAGTGCTGAGAAAACTGAATAGTCTTTTATTGCGAGCCTTTGTAGGGGTCCACTTGTACAAGATGTACGGCTGGACGAACTTGGTTGACCCTACATGCAGTTTATTTAATGCAAGCATAGAAAATTTTAATCAAACGAACAGCAGTCACTCGATGGCTTTTTCACTCATACATTCTAATTAATATTGTTTCAGATCGTAATTGGAATTTTTTCGGTTTCCTACGAAACCGAGATAATGTCACCTCATTGGTCCCGACTTCTGACAGCCCACCTGCCGATGCTATGACGGTGAGCTGACTTTAGTGGTGAAGTTTTAATTAAATGTGAAGTTTTAATCAAATGCTAAGACTCAATACGTTTTGAATAGCGATAACTATGATGGAGCTCACTAGAACCAGTTTCACACTCAGCATCACTTGATATTCACCAATGGAATGTTTATACTCGAACCGCTTGCAATGTTAATATTGGTCATTTCACGCAATGAAGCAGGTTGACTCTGCGTGAACATTAAACCTAACAAAGACATAATCATGCGTGACAATTTAACCCCATGAAACAGGATAACAGTGCCTGGCCACTGTACACTATATAAGTACCAGGCTAGGCCAGCGTGTCCGTCATCTTTCCGTCATAACCTTCATCTTGCATTCGCAGGTCAATAACACAGCGACCTTGAACTGTTCTTCGGGAGATTCCGGTCATTTGATCTGTTTCACGATGCACTGCGAGAAAGCCACGCAGTCGAAGCCCGGGGGCTGCGAAAATTTTAGGTCCGTTGCCTCGAGCCTTTATTACGACAATGCGTCGCTCAATTCCACTTGGTATACGGAAGGCAGTGCTTGGGGTAAGTGTCCTTACTACATACTACAGGCGTTTCTGGTGAAATTTCCAGGAACCGCAGTTTACCTTGTTGCCTGTTGCCTGAGCAATTGATTGATGGGTGAGAGTATTCATGTCAGCGGCACTGTGCTCCCAATTGAAAACCTTAATCTTATTATTTTGGCGAACAGATGAATTTGCATCAGGAATTCGAATTTTTTGTAATTGATAATATTCGACGAGGGGGAATCGTCAAGAAAAAGTGGCATTTAAAAACATTGTGAAATAATTAAACAGACTGCTGAGGTACGGCGCAAGGCATAAAGTACTCGTGAGATAAGAGGTATAAATAAAAAAGAAATTTAATTTTCAAAGATTTACGCCTAATTCTAGAGTGACACGACAGAGCTGCGTATGATTGTCATTAAAATGTAAAGGATGGTTGATCGATATACCTACAATATTTGAACAAAATGTGCCACGCTTCGAGTCAAGAAGAGCTATTGCAGACTGCGCGCTGAATGTGGGGAACTACAACCTCCCAGACATCCTGGGCTGGCTGCCAAGGAGGTTCAGTATTACGGGTCGGGGCGTATTCGAAAACTTCACTAAAGAGCTATTCGTAAGTAAGCAAAAGAGTTGGACATATTATAGATAAAATGTTGATGTCTGTAAATTTTAAAAGCGTTATGTTTACTCAAAGGCTTTCTCTGTGTTCATGCCATCCGAATTTAGCAGAATTCAGAATTTAGCATCCGAGAATGCGCATCTGCACAGTAAGAGTTAGATCATCCGGTGACAAACAAGTAATTCCTTTCGATGAATCTTCAGGAAATGAATTCTCCCGCCAACACATTGCATGATGCTTGTCTATTTAAAATTATTCTTCGTTTTCAATGCCGCAACTTCTTACGCCTCGCGGTTGACATCTTGGGGCGCAGTTGGGTCAGGCCGCGGCGCTGACATGCCTGCCAGGCTCGGTGGTCGTGAACGACACGGGCAGCGCGGCTAGCCTTGCGCTTCTGTGTGACGCCAACGTGCAGGGGGGCACCTCTACGGGCAGCTCAGGAGGGTGTTTGCCAGGTTAGCTCCTACGCGCTGACGCTGCAGGTCACCACCAGCACCAGCGTCGGGGAGTGTATGCCAGGTTAACTAATGCAACCGCTGGAACTAGGAAGAGAAATCACAGAAATTGGGGAATGTGTTACATAGAAGTCAAACACATGAGTAAGTACTCTAACTCAATCGATGTTCGACTTGTTTCCCCGATGACAATTCGCTGGATTCGAATTCGTACTTGTTTTTATTAATAAGTAGACTTTTGCAGACATTTTTCAACTGTAAACACCTGGTCCTATTGATGTCGGTTGTCTCCGCTGTGCGGAAAGTTCACTCATTAAAGGTGCCCCTAAACGATCAAGCGGCTTGATCAAAAACTAGTGATTGACCGTGTAGTGATTGACCGTGTAGTGATTGACCGTGTAGTGATTGACCGTGTAATGATTGACCGTGTAGTGATTGACCGTGGAGTGATTAACCGTGTTATTATTGACCGTGTAGTGATTGACCGCGTAATGATTGACCGTGTAGTGAATGACCGTGTAGTGATTGACCGTGGAGTGATGGACCGTGTAGTGATTGACCGTGTAGTGATAAACCGTGTAGAAACGTTTTTGACGTTGGACGCATATAGCTTGACGGCGCTCGATAAAAAGTTTGCAAGACACAAGCGGCTGAAGGAAGGGATTGATCACTTAGGACTATTTACAGCCAGTATTGCGATCGTCAGTCACGCTGTAGGCTCCAAGGTATTCGCAACTGCAGAATGAGACTGCAGCGAACTCCTCTTTCTTTTTCTCAATGTGAACTTGCGTTTATGATTTTAAGTTGAAATTCATTGTGCTTTTCCTTAATATATTATGAAAAGATATACTTGAAAAATAATTACCTTTAATGTTTACCCTAATTCCTTCGTAATTGCTGAGTAAGTATCCATTATGACGGACTCCAGAGTCTGAGGAGGGATGGAACAATTAAGGGAATTTGAGATCTTCTAAAGCGATGCCAGACGCTAGGTATTTCAGAGTGATATAGTCTCTGATTTGCAAGAATCTCTTCAGGGAATTCGTATCCTTATTTTCAATGGCGGACCGTACTAATTCTATCAAAAATAAAAAATTTCTTAATTAATTCTAATAAATTTCCTGACGTCTTTGTGGTCCAAAATCCCGCAAAAAGTGCAATAAATGTTCATGAGAAAATAGATTTTTCAGTTTGGTATCACTCTTTGCACCAGCGCCGTTTTTAGCGCATTTTCTCATTTATGGAGAAAATGCACTATTGTGCTCGCCATGTCCGTCTGCCTGTCTGTCCGTCCGTCTGTCCGTCCGTCCGTGACCTCAAGTATTCGTCGACGAGAAAATGCGCTCTCTGTCACTCACTGCAGTGAGTACTGAGTTATATTGTTTGTTCTTTTTTTCGCTTTAGAGCATGCCAATGTTAGGGAGAGGAAGGCCACATCCGTATTAGAAACCATTGATCACCACAAAAGTCAACAAAGCAGCTCAAACAAACGCCGAGCAGCAATTGTGTAACGATATCATTTCCGGTGAGAGGAAGGTATTGATCAAGACTGTTTAACGTGTAAAAGGTTGATTGAAGCGCTCGTCAAATCTGTTGACTTGAGCTATTCATCAAGCCGCTTGATCGTTTATAGGGGCACCTTTAGTCTCCTCAAAAGCCTGCAGGCATATAACTCGGTTTTTGTTATTTGTATTTGTTATTTGTAAACAAGGGCATTCCTTTCAGACGTGTTGAACTCGACGATGAGTTCGCTGTACACGCGCGTCAACGAGACCGTGAGTGTCTACAACCAAACTCTACTGACGTACTTAGCGTTCATGTCAGCCCGTCAGCTGACTGACGCTGTCAGGTGCAACCAAATCAACAGCTCCTACATCACAGCCGCTACAAACTACCTGCAAGCCGCGCTATCGCAACTCAACGCTCACATCCTCTCCTCCATCAACCAGACCCTGAACGCCACCGAGCTAGTGGAGATGGTTGTGATGGTGCAGTACCAGCTGTTGAACCTGCGCCACGAGATGGTCGTCAAGGAGGACCAACTGATGAGGGCTGAGGCTGCAGACCTGGACACCACTATCGACGCACAGCTCCGCCTGCTGGACAAGTTGCGAAACGGAGGTAAGTTCTCATCACTATTGCTGTAGTTCAGTACAAATCTTCCTGGAGTGTAATTTTTCATTTGAGTAAAGTATCAATTCATAACGTACATTAAAAAAAATTCAACGTATGCACGATAGTGGCAAATACCTGCAAAAATAATAAATTTTATTTTGAAGTACTGTATTCAAGCCTCATTCTTCCGCTAAGTCATGAATGCACTAATAAATTGCGATGATGAATGCAAGGTAGAGAAACTCGTCTTAATTCGTTGAAACCCATAACTAATAACTTACCAGTGTTACATTGTAAGGTAATGCACTGGGCTACGTATTTCTAAAGTGAGATATTGCCTGAGAACCAGGATGACGCTTAGAAAATGAATATAAAAAATGTAACATTGAAAACAAAAAAATAAGATTCACAATTTGGAAGAGTTCCATAGAAGCTGGTAAATGTTCATAAATTATTTCTCCTTTGATTTTTATCTAGAAGATTCCTAATTTGAAAAGCACACTGAGAAGGAATTGTTTGTTCGTTTAGCATTCCAACATTTCTTACTAAACTGCATTGGCAGCAGAACTGGCCAAGTCTCGTCAAGCCGGTCATCGTGCAGTATGATTTTCATTTGCAGTTCATTAGTACGCTAATTGCAGAATTTGATGAAATGCAATAGTCTACCAGTTTTGCACGAGATGTTGAATTATTTACCAAACCATTAAAGGCTGGGTTCATTATTCTGAAGCTGAAGGTATACATGATACTGTTAAAGCTGGAGGCAACAGACAAAAGTTGGCCTTGCAATATTCTGACTATTTAGGATTCAGCTACTTCATTTTCAGTGAAATGATACAGAAATAAAAATGAGTAAAAAGTTTGTATTGTTTCTAATGAGGATCTAAGCGGTTCCTATATTGATCTCTCAATAACTAATTATCTATTTTTATCCAACAGGTCGCCGAATTTGGGAATAATGTATAATGATTTAATCTTGTATTCACCACCTGTCATTGTTGTATTATTATTTCTTTACCTGCTTATTTTTAATTTGCGTTGGTTTGTTTCAATTTTTTGCTCATCGAATTTATTCACATGTTTGTGATGGCGAGAATGAATATGGACGAATGGAGTATCCTGTGATGGCGCTATGCTTGACAGATGCGACACAGTTAGTGGCGGAGAAACATTGTGGAATCTCTAAGTTTTCGTCACATTTCGTTCTGCATTGTTTGCTCCTAATGTGTCCCTGGCCAAGCAAGCTTTTGAGTACAAACGTTTGAACAATGAGATCCCTAAATAATGTTGTCATGTTTTAGTGTTGTGTGTGAGAATGTGGTGCCTGGGATTTTTGAATAACATTGCTGAGTTTTCTGTCAGAAACTTGAAAATTATACTTGCGGGTTTGTGCACTTGCTTATAATAAAATGTATTAATTGAAAATTCACAACAAATAATTATCTTTTCCTTTGTCTTAGGACTCTTTTTGAAAAAAATATATTCCGCAAACTATATGAGCCTTGCTCACCATGCCGGAATAGTGTCCACCACTCTAGCGTCTAGTTGAAGTTATCGATGCTGCTCGAATAATTTAGAACTCTATGCTGTCTTCAGAATACACAAGCCAGGACAACCCAAAGTTAATATGAAGAGGAAAATGTTTTCTCAATGTGGTCCTTATGAACAGAAGAATATGTTCTCAATGTAGTATATTTGTAAAGAAACTCTCCTGGCTAAAATTTCAAATGCCACTTAATAATTCTTAGCCAGGCAAAGACATCGCTTCGAATCACGCAAAAAAATCACTTCGCGACTTATATTCCTTTCTATTTTAAACTACGGGATAGAAATTTTGCACATAAATAGAAATGAATGCATAGAAAATGAAGTTGGCCGCAAATAATCGATTCTGGTCATGATAAATTCAAAATATAGCCAAAAATTCCTGATTACAATTCATGGCGTTAAGAAAACTAAAGGCTGGTCTACACGCTCAGTTTTCACCACGATTTGTCTGCGCAGTTTTAAGTCGGAATGAAATCGTTGCAATTTTTAGAGCGTCCACACGGTGCCGACTTGTCTGAGTAGTTTGCTCAGTTTTGCGCAATCTCGCCATGGAGACGTCTCGGACAAATTTACTCGTTCGACCGAGGGCTGGTTCGACCCACGGCCTAGATACGGACGGCTTGAAGTGTTGAAGGCTACGTTCCGGAAGGCAGGAATCATGATGGTCCATTACATCCAGGGCAGTTGTTTTCTTCGGCAGGCGACCCCTCTGTAGCTCAGATTTCGATGCAACTGCGCAGTTTTCCCGCCGACTTCAAAACTGCGCAGTTTTCCCGTCCACACGCAACGTTTAAACTACAACGATTACTGAGCAGTCAGAGCAGACAAATCGTTGTGTAAAACTGAGCGTGTGGACCGGCCTTAACGTCAACTTACGCGAATGAAGGGTGCCACAGTCTTCGCGAACTCTCCGGTGAGAATGTACCTCTCAATTAACTCTAATAAATGACAATAGAATTTTATTACAACAGCGAGAAAATATTTAACTAAGTCAACTATAATAAATGCAACAGGCAAATGCAAAACCTGGAGTTTAAAATTAACCGGTAGAGTAACGAGACAATAAGCAATGATAATACAGATACAGCTACTCGTAATAAGGTACCATCCGGAACTAAAGGGACCGTACGAAAACTTCACGTCGTACCCGCACTGGACGTGACAGAAACATTTGTTTCAATGTAGTTTCATATAAAGACAAGAATTGACTGTGATTCATGAGAAGCTAGAAATATGTTCTCATTATGGTCAATATGAAGAGAAAAATATGCTTTTATTGTTGTCCATTTGGAAAGAAAATCCTCACTCTCGTAATAATGAATAATTTTGTGCGTGTTCATAACATAACATAAGTATTAATGGCTCTCGGAGGATTGTGGAGAAAATTTCAACGTTCTATTGGGAATGTTGCCTCAAATAAGCTGTTAAGAATTTGAGGCAAGAAACTTCTTCACGCAGCTACGCTGAGGAAGTATGCGATGCCTGCAGCCTTGTTCTTTACCGTATTATCCAGCGGCGCAGTAAAAGTTGTTAATAAGAATTAGTTTCTGGTCTTCAAACAAAATCTGCGTTAAAGAACACATACTTCCTGATAATATCGATAATTAAATATCAGGGTACATTTACTTGTCAGCATTAAAGTATTTCTGAGTAATGGAAGTCTTACAGAGGTGTTCTTTTGTACCTATTGATATTACAGTCTCAAGAAGTATATTACAAGTACGGTCTAAATGCACCCGAGTCTGATCCTGTGATTTATAGAGAGATATATTGCTCAAGTGCAATACATTACAGCAATACTGCTATTATGATTATTATTATTATTGTCAACGAAGGGTGTCAACGAATCAAGCTATTAAGCAATATAGCTATTACAATATTCCTCAAATGCAATATGTTACATTACACTTATGCATTGAGTTGTCTACTTGGCATCTGGCACATTCTGATCTCGCAATGTCAGCACAAATTACCAAGTTTGAAGCAAATTCATTCAACTTCAACACTATTCATATATAAGTTTTATTATTCAAGCAGAAAGAAAGCATTATGTATGAATATTTTTTTGTAGATGACTTTTCTATAGCAATTTTCTTATGTTTCCTTGTTCTGAGGAACAACGTGAACAAAGCTCGCACCGTCAGCTCAAACGTCGGTCATCAAAAATCACTATTTCTAAGAATATTTATGCCGGACTCCATGACCGGGAAAAATGGCACCATTAGGTTTTTAATTCAGGTTTTCTGCATCGAGGCTCAACTTGCACAATCCAAGGTACACTAAATACACTTCGACTCTAGTGAAGTAGTTTACATTCGAAAGCTTGTCTTCTAAATCTTTGCCTTCTCGTTCAAGTGGCACGGATAAGAAAATGAGACAGACGTTTCATGATGATAGGTATATTTAGATAATACACAATCGTACAGCAAAAAATTCATGCTCACGATAGTAATGCTCATGCAAATACTTCAGATACCGCAGTTACTATTCACACCAGCAACAATCAAACTATTTGCACTTACAAAGTGGAAAAATAATTTATCCGCTCAAGCAGAAATGAACCTTTTTAGTTGAGTTAATCAAACATGATAGGAAAAAACTATCCATTTAAAAACTTAGATCATTTGAATATGAATGACTGAAATAAATCAAATAAAGTGGCCTGTTAGTCAGAAATAAATGAAGAAGTTAAATTAGTAAAACATAGTTGAACCGTTGAAACTTCTGGAATGAAGGAAGGTAATGAGCCGTCGCTATAAACCGTATTGGCAGGTTGCCTTCACCTTTGAGCTCTGCACTCAATTACTGCGAACAAAGAAAGGGTCAGCGTCACAGGCTTCGGACTGCAGGGAAGATGGCGACTTGATGGTTCACGGTAAATAAAGATCAATTAGTGATTAAAAATAGAATATAACATTTATATAGTGTTCAGAATGGTATTTAATACAAAAACATTACCTGTGCTATTTATCAGCAACATAGTAAAATAAATAATTCATCTGTGTATCGTACAATGTACAGCCTTCCGACTGACTGTCCGTGTTACACAATGAGTCCGTGTTACGCAAGCAACACTGGACAGGCCATCCACCAGGCCTTCTTTTTAAATGATGGAATCCTCGCTCGTAGGAGTTCCCTTACAATGCTCCCTTACATCATCACAAGGACAAACTTACCTTTTGGTAAGTGAGAGTTAGAGAATCAACAATAAAATCTATTAAGATTTTCAAGCTCGTTATTTTCGTGAGGCGAAGAGCGGCAGTGAAATAAAAACTATGAATTCTTTATTACTAAAGCTGATATAAAACATTAAGTTCAACAATTGGACAGCTAACAATGGCCTTCAAATTTCAAAGAAAAACATTCAAAAAATCTTCGGAAATAATCTCAGGAGTTCCTAACTCAAGTCAATTACTGTAAGCATCAAACCAAGAAGTAGTTTATACCTTCATTTACTCACAAACAATTTTCCTAATGAAAAATGTGAAGGCAAGTGTTGGTAAGCCTTTCAGCCTTACCAACACAAGATTGTTTCATTGTCAGATGGCTGGTGGTCTGGTGGAGTAACCCTCCATCGTAGTAACATTTCTGTCATATAAAGTTTACAGTAATACACAATCGAAACTCATTAAAAATAGGACGTAAAATGTTGATTAAATATACATATACAATATAATTCAAGTTTAATATTCACTAACATTCATGATTCAAGGTGTTTCCCTGCACAGCAACTCACCTCTGATCTGGAGCTGGTCCAGCAGGCGGGCCTGGGCGTCAATGGCGGCATCGAGATCTGAAGCCGCGGCCGCCGTCCAATTCTGCTCCGCCGAGACAATCGCCTGCCGCAGGTCTGACAGCTGGTGCTGCACCATCGCAACCAACTCTACCAGCTCGCTGGAGGGGGCGTTCAGGGTCTGGTTGATGGAGGAGAGGATGTGGGCGTTGAGTTGCGATAGCGCGGCTTGCAGGTAGTTGGTGGCGGCTGTGATGTAGGAGCTCTTGATTTGGTCGCACCTGACAGCGTCAGTCAGCTGACGGGCTGACATGAACGCTAAGTACGTCAGTAGCGTCTGGGTGTCATTGCTCACTGTCGTATTGCAGCGCGTGTACAGTGAACTCGTCGAGTTCAACACGTCTGAAACAATCAATCGAGTTAAAAAGACGGAAATTTCAACGAACCAAGCTGCTAATTCCTTCAGCAAACCTAGCAAGCTGAATAGTTCATTACAGATATGCTGATAATTGAACAATTCAACAATGATTAAGAAACCGTGTAGGGTGTAAATTACGAGAATCGAACATATTCGGTTTTGCATCATTCACTCTAAGAACTGTTGCATGGAGTGAGTTTAATTTGATGCTCGGTTAGGTGTTGAAACATAGATAATCCACATATCCGGAAGGAATTGCTCAATAGGCTTGACAGAAGATTCTCACCAGCGCTGACAACTGTAGTTTGGGCGTTGCAGAGACCCCTCGAAGTTGTAGTTGCGCTGTAACTAGTTGGAGATGTAGTTGGCGTAGAGCTCGGTGTGCTTGTTCCAACGGCACTGGGTCCAGACGTGGTCGTAAGGGTAGTGAGAGGTCCCTCAGCTGACGGCTGTATCGAAGTGGTTGTAGCAACTGTGGCAGATGATCCTGAAGTGGTTGTAGCAACTGTGTTAGATCCCAGAGTGGTTGTAGCAACTGCGTTTGATCCCGAAGTGGTTGCAGCAACTGTGTTAGATCCCGAAGTGGCTGTAGCAACTGTGGTAGATCCCGAAGTGGTTGTAGCAACTATGTTAGATCCCGAAGTGGTTGTAGCAACTGTGGTAGATCTCGAAGTGGTTGTAGAAACTGTGTTAGATTCCGAAGTGGTTGTAGCAACTGGGTGAGATCCCGAAGTGGTTGTGGCAACTGTGTTGGATTCCGAAGTGGTTGTAGCAACTGGGTGATATCCCGAAGTGGTTGTGGCAACTGTGTTGGATCCCGAAGTGGTTGTAGCAGCTGTGGTAGATCCTAAAGTGGTTGTCCCAGCTGTGGTAGTTCCTAAAGTGGTTGTCGCAACGTCCCTGGGTCCTTTCGTGGTCGTAAGGGTTGTCAATGGTGTCCCAGTTGACGACTGAGTGGTGGTGGTGGTGACTTCTGTTGCTACTGACGAATTTGTCGCTGTTACTGCAGTAGTGGTCATCGTATCTGCCGTGGTAGTAATGGTCTCTGTAAAGGTAGATGCAAATTAGGAAAAGGAAAATGAGTTATACCAAACAACACGAGAAGCGAACAAAAAGTGATCAGTTCATTTCATGATTTGCTCTTAAACAATTTTTCTCTCTAGACTTTTGAATTTATTTAATATTTCTTTTAGCGGCATTTTTCTATTGGTTTCTCATAAAAGAGTTTATGTGCATTAGACTGAAATGCCAATTGAGTTTCCTGCAGAAAAAAACGTTTGAGTTTATTTGGATAACAATTTTCTTAACAACTTTTGTGTGCGGGTGATGAAACCTCTGAATTATTTGTTATCTTATTTACAATATTTGTTCCATGTTTCATAAAGGAACAATTTGAAATAAAAGGAACAATCCTGTAGCAATGTGAAAAAAGCTAAAATAATTAATTTTAAATTAAAAGAAGTTAAATTAGATTAACACAATCAATTACTCTACTTGAGGCATTTCTTACCATAACTAGAATATACAAGCTCATTTCTGTGGTTTTCTTTTTTAATTCCTTGCGTCACTCCGACGAGGAATCTGACGTTTAAGTAAAGATGATTGAACGTTATTTTTTCAACAAAATCAATTCGTAATCAAAGTTGTTTATACGTCAAAGTTGTCAGAAGCCAACCTTACCCACACCCCCTGACGCGGTGGTGTTGGTCCCCTGCAGCGTCAGCGCGTAAGAACTAACCTGGCACACACCCCCTGCGCTGGTGGTGGTGGTCCCCTGCAGCGTCAGCGCGTAAGAACTAACCTGGCACACACCCCCCCCCCATCCGGCGCTGGTGGTGTTGGCAACCCCTTGCAGCGTCATCGCGTAAGAGTTACCTGGCACACACCCCACGACGCTGGTGGTGTTGGCAGCCCCCTGCAGCGTCAGCGCCTAAGAGCTAATCTGGCACACACCCCCCGGCGCTGGTGGTGTTGGCAACCCCCTGCAGCGTCAGCGCGTAGGCGTCACACAGAAGCGCGATGCTTGCCGTGTTGCCCGTGGCGGTCACGACCACCGTCCCTGGCAGGCACGTCAGCATCGCGCTCGAGTTCTGACCCAACTGCGTGGGACATGAAGCCGTACAGCGTCAGCCGCGGGGTGCGAAAATGTAAGAGTGGCATGCACAGAGGTAATTGTTATCGGCTGTACGATGTTTCAACCGCAACCGGCATCCTAGGTGGACGTTAGGGAGTTACATGAACTGCTATTAGCTGAACGACATGGCAGTTGCACGTGAGAAAGTGAGTCGGCGCAGAAATTGTAAAATTCATCGCTTCAGAATGAAATGGCAAGCATATTAGGTATTATAGCAAATTTTATGCCATTCCAAAATAGATACCAAAAATTATTAATGCAAATTCAACTGAAGGTGGTGCTGTGGAGTTCCGCGGTCTTCAAACACATTGCAAAAAAATGTATAGAATTCTAAGCCGAAGGCTACAGTTCTGCCAAATACAAGTTGCAACTATCAAACATTTCGAACAGTATGATTTTCGAACAGTAAGAAAAGTCAATGAAATCTTCCACCAGCTCAGTGTTTGGTTTGGTATTCGTTTAGGGTGTCGCTCTCGGTGCGTCTTGTACGTCCTTTTCGGTGCGTCTTTATGGCGAGATGAGAGTCGGATTATAGGGTCGCCGCACCTGCTCGCGATGGCTTGCAAGTTGCAACAGTCGCTCAGGCGCAGCGTGGTCTCGGACGTGTGGAGACAGGCGTCGTTTGGGTGCAGAGTTGACTGTGATGTATAGGGTGAGGGACTGGTGATAGGTGTTATTGTAGATGGCTGGTGGTTTAGGGCCTAATGCCATTATCTTGGAGCTCAGGAATTGTCGGTGTTGTTTGTGTGCTGCGTCTGGCGGGAAGGTTAGTTGGTTTAGGAGATCAAGTACCTATGTAAGTGGCTATTGTGTTCCTGGTTTTGTGTGCTTGCTCGTGTAAGGTGATATTGATTGTGAGCTTGTTATATTATTTGTGAAGTGTTTTTGAGGAAATTAAGTCAGTCCAGTGTGTGTTGGCGAAGAATCTGAGTGCTCTATTCTGTAGGAGATGTCGTGGATGTATGAGCTATAGAGTGGGTGAGAGGCAGGCTACTTGTGGAACTCCGGTGTGTAGTGGAATAAGGGTCCTAGATACGTGCCTATTATAATTAAAGCTGTTCTATCTGTAATGAACTCAATTAGTGTGAATGGTGGACCAAACTCGGTCGAATACTTTTGTGACATTACGTAGGATTAGGTCTGTTTTGTGTTTTTGGGCTAGGTTGATGGAAAGTGTTTCGCAGAGCGTAGCTACTGCAGTGCGTGTGTTCCTTATTGTTTTTTTAATCCGTGTTATCTGGAGTTGAGTAAGTTGTTTGTTTCGAGATGGCTATAAAATCTATTATTGAGTATTTTGTCCAGTAACTTTCTGTGATGTCCAGGAGGGAGATGGGTCTAAATTTTTTAACTTGGTGTTAAGATGTACGTATTAGGTTTCTGGATGAAAATCATTATGGCATGTTTGGGTGAATCTGGAAAGTATCCAGCGGAGATTGACTGATTGAATATGAACAGTAAGAATTGCAGCATGTTCCGAAGGAGATGTTTTAGTTCTACGGAAATAACTCCCGAAGTTTCGCCTTGAGTAAATCGGGCTGAAAAATCATATCTGCTTACTTCAAAACAATAACAAACTTCGTGCTATCTGCTGGAATTATACGAGGATTTTCTACATAATAATAAAGAAAATCCTCGTTTTAGAAGAATCTACCAAGTGTTTTGAAATGATAGCTAAATTATATTTTAGAATTTCTGTCTGATTAAATTGTTAAATATTGTTTTATTGTTAAATGAAAATTGTTTTCGTTGAATTTACGAATTAGATTGCAATTCTAAAACTAAACTGAATCCCGCTTTACAATGCATCTTGATAGTGTAGATTTCATTCTAATTGAAAGCCTTTTGAATGATTTTCTGCGACTCGCGTTGCTCAGAGCAGCTGATTATATTCGACCATGGTATCCATGATACTTCAGGCCCGTATAAATATTGCAATATAAGAGAGATTTGCGATGTTCGTTCATGAATTTCGCAGGGGAACAAAAGCTCGGCGCGCGAAGAAATGTTTAAAATCTCAATAAATTTGAAAAAAAATGTCACAAAATAACGTAGTTTACATGACTCAACGAAGTAATTTTAGGGAAGAAAATAAGAAAATGCATACTAGTCGCGTGGTGCATTTTGATTAAATTGCTACCTAAGATGTAGAACGATGATGGTCGAATAATATAAAGCATTCCATGGAAAAGAAAGAAAGCGGAGGAACTGACATAAGAGAAAATCCTGCTACTACTGATAGTATTTCTGTAGGTTTACCTGCAGCAAAGCATGTAATTATTAAATTACAAAACTTCACCTTACAGGAAAAATAAACAAAAATTAGGTGTACAAGAAAAATACCAGAAATTAGTTATTTGTTAAAACACACAAAACTAAACACGCAGCTCGTTTTGATGCCCAGACTGCGCATCAAATTTGTATCGGGCATCCGGAAGTGAGCGCTTTGCGATAGCCGGCACTGCTCCATGCAGTGAATGAGGCCATGCAGTGAATGAGGCCATGCAGTGAATGAGGCCATGCAGCGAATGAGGCCATGCAGTGAATGAGGCCATGCAGTGAATGAGGCC
>NW_025939726.1:80279-84515 GCF_000764305.2 Hyalella azteca | reverse complement strand
GCATTGATCTGCTCATTCATGGCATTGATCTGCTCATTCATGGCATTGATCTGCTCATTCATGACATTGATCTACTCATTCATGGCATTGCTCTGCTCATTCATGACATTGATCTGCTCATTCACGGCATTGCCCTGCTCATTCATGGCATTGATCTGCTCATTCATGGCATTGGTGTACTCATTCATGACACTGGCTACTCATGGCCATCATTTCACCGATTCAGTTCATTTCTATCGTCAAACTATTCTTCTCTCTATGCTGGGGTGCAGTCCCATAACGACTAAACTTTGCGAATCTAAACTACAAAGTTGTTCCAAACGATGGACTAATTCTAATTCGTTTTTGCTTGAGTATAATATCACAATGAAAAATTTATACATGAATGGAAAGATAAAGATTTGCATTTTTTTACACATTGGCAAATGTCTAGTATATCCCCCTTGTGCTAAACGGCAAACATCTAAACGGTAGCCAAACTCGTCCCATAAACGAGACTTCTGAGTTACTGAGTGCACCGTAGCAGTGATACGATTCTTCAGATCAGACAGAGCTGCTGGTAGAGGCGGGACGTAAACAGAGTTGCTGGTAGAGGCGGGACGTAACAGAGTTGCTGGTAGAGATGGGACGTAAACAGAGTTGCTGGTAGAGGCGGGACGNAATCTCTAGACCTTTTATTTGCAAATTGAATGGTATATGTCTCATTGCCTTAGCTTCAAAACTGTAGGAGAAGATAGTTTTCCAGTGATAATAAGTTTGAATGTTCAGTAGAGCGCGACAAAGTCCCGGGCGCCTCGAAATCGGCATTCAAGGCTGCAAGGAGGCAAGACTAGGCGCTGTCTCTTATACACATCTAGATGTGTATAAGAGACAGAGGTCATACTTAATTACAATTCATACATATAAGGGTTGCATAGAAAAGCAACCTGTTACAGTGGCGCTACCGACCAGTTAGCAACACCGTACATTACGTCTTATAGTGGGTAGCTATTCTACGACTAATACTCGATATCCACTCTACAAACACTACTAGGTACAACTCCACGGCAAATATTCGGCATGTTTGTGTTCTGGAAAGATCACATGGATTAGATCTCAGTAAGAGCAGTGTACTCAACACACACGCAACGACACGGGCCTCAACGTGCACAGTTTGTTGAAGCGTTGCAATGTATTTCAATCAAGGAAAATAAGAAATTAAAAAACAATACTCGAGTTTGTAACTAATATTTTTCAAATAGTAAAATTAGAGAAATCCCCTGTTGAGTGATCGAAACAGTTTGACTGCTATTGCTGCCTCGCTTATAGCAACGCCACAGCCTGCGCTCACGCAGCGTATCTATAAAGCCTGGAAGCGTCGACTCCCGCACCTCAGTCAGCGCTGGAGGCGAGCTGAAGTTGGGCGCAGCTTGTTGGTGCTTCTCACCCGCGGTCAGTTTATCTCGCCGCTGCCGCCGTTGCAGGTACGTGGTAGTGATAGACAATACATTTCTGTGTAATTTAAGTTTTATTTACTCTAAAATTCCAACATTTTTATATTATTGATCAAATAATTTTTAGATTTAAATCTAGAAAACTAGACATTTTAACCTTGGTCAAGGTGTGAAATTCAGCTAAAGTTGAATATTAAATTCAATTGCCTAAGTAGTATTGGTTAATCGAATTCAATCGATTGTACATATTCCTTATTTGGGACGCCTGTCGCAGACCACCACTTCCGTGCTTCGAATGGACTATCATGATCCCTTCCCTGAAGAACGTAGCCTACAACACTGCTTGACTGTAATATTTTCAGCCGCAAGCCACCAGACAAATCACATCCATTGAATTAGATCAATCAGCCCACAGGAAAATAGCCCGACGTAGTATGGCCCAGCATCGTCTGCCAAATACGCGAAAAAATTTTTACACCACCCCGGACGGAGCGCGCCGTAGTCGTCCGTATTTGCCTCGTGTGTCGAATCGGCCTTCGGTCGAACGGCCACGCGTCGTACGACGATAAATTTTGGAACAGAACTTGGCTATATGAAACCTAACCTCAGATGCTATGGGCTAAAAGTTACGTAATTTAGCGAAGCTTCGGAAGTCACTCGTCGGCGGACGATAGCTTTTGGAAAAGAACTATGCTTTCTGAAATCTAACCCCGGATGTTGTGAGCTAAAAGTGACGGTCTGGTGGTGCACGGCAGGATGCATGCAGTTCCACTGGTGAGCTGGGCTGGTTGATCGCAGTCTGTTGTCCTCTATTTACAGTTCGAGCTAAAGTCAGGGTATGAAGTGATGATTCGATGTAAGGTTCAGTGGTGGACAACCATTATTCTCTACGAGCTGGGCTGGATGGTTGCAGTCTGTTGTCCGCTATTTACAGTTCGAGCTAAAGTCAGGGTATGAAGTGATGATTCGATGTAAGGTTCAGTGGTGGACAACCGTTACTCTCTGGGCTATTCGCTTCAGAATATGGTGGCGTAAAGGTCCTAACATTTAAAGCAAGATGATGTCATGGGCTGGTTACCGACGGATGGCTTAAGGCTTGTAGTCAAAATAGCGAAGTCTGAGAGCGAGGTTTTCGCGACCATCGTGTAAAATCCTTGATCTGCCCAAAGCTCGGCCAGTCGCTACCCTCGAGCTTGTACTCTTTGTAATATGATATCCTAGCCATACCCCACTATTTTAAAGATTCTTAGCAATCAGTTGTCCATAGTATCTTGCTACGTCCCGAAATGAAAGGCTTTCAATATTACCGATCTGACCGGAAAGAAGGGAGGAAAATATGCGTTTAAAAATTACTTTCTAAAGACGACATTTCTAAAGAACCCAATGTCATGTTACACATGTACAACGAATTTTTAATTATACTTTCATATATTAAAAAAAATTAATTTTCAAATTTTAATATATGAAAATTTTGCAAATTTTCAAAAAATCATTTATTCTGTCAACTGGTTCATACATTCTCTCTGACATTATGTAAGTGTGCAAAATTTCAGATCGATTGGACAGGTAGAAGCATGGTTGAATTAATATGTATTAATTCAACCATGGGTAGAAGTGTTCTACATATGGATTATAAGATTTGTAGCAGACAAAATTATTTATTAATTTTTTGTATCGAATTTTTTTTAATTGAAAAATTATTTATTCTGTCAATTGATTCATGCATTGTCTCCAACTTTATGCAAGTGTGCAAAATTTCAGATCGATTGAACAAGTAGAAGTGGGTTAATTATCGATTATAAGATTTGTAGCTGACAGACAAACAAACAACAAGGGGAGCACAAACAAACAACAAGGTAAATTCCATTAAGGGGAGCGTCTGGGTCCCAGAAAAACTTTTTTATTTACAGATGGATCACTTTGAAACTTGATACGCATATGTAAAACATTTAGAAAAATGAAAGAAGACGTGAAATTCTTAGAAAGCGGCCAAAAAGGGGGTACTGCAGAAAACTATCTCCTCCTAGGATTTTCAAGCTAAAACATCGAGACGCATATCATTCGATGCGTAAGGACCATATCTCTCGATTCGTTGTAGCTCTTTTTGTAATTCGAAGTTTTGTGGGTGGGCGGGGGCATTTCTCATAAAATTTTTGAAAATTTTTCCCGCCCTCCTTTTACGAAATATTTTAAAAACTACAAAGCAATTGAAAAAAGCTGCGATCAATCACTAGATCTTCTATTAGCGAATTAATGGTATATCTCTCATAGCTGTAGATCAAAACTGTACGTGGAGATAGTTTTCCAGTGACAATAGGTGTGAATATTCAGTAGTGCCCGACAAAGTCCCGGGCGCCTCGAAATCGGCATTCAAGGCTGCAAGGAGGCAAGACTAGGCGATACTGGAGCTCAACTCCTGTCATGGATGGTGCGAACGACGGCGCGAGAACCATTCCGCACGATTGCAGCAGGTTACTGGAGCGGAGTATGTGAAGACTAGCTATTTAAAGTGCACTACGGCAATTATTCCCTATATTAAATGTTGAAGAACTCACCACTCCTAACCCTTTCGCAATATGTCGTGAACGCATAAATCAACGAACAGAGATGGGTTTAGTACCGTTTGATAGTTCAGAATGTCAGCTTTAGAATAGAATAAAATAAAATAGAATAGAATAGAAGTGTCGGCGTTGAAGAAATAGGCCCATGGCCTGTTGCCGATTCTTGAACTTTTCGTGACTTGATTCACAAGGGATCCGGCCTTTGGAACCCGATCTTTCCATAGCTGACGATTGATTGAGAT
>NW_025939726.1:38338-79808 GCF_000764305.2 Hyalella azteca | reverse complement strand
CAAGTCTGAAAAACAATGATTGGTGATGGCTTTTGCCCAACGGAGCCTCGTGACGAAGCTCATCCAACATTGATTCATCACTGGTAAACACCAGGTCTAGAATATTGGGAGTCTGTTTACTTCTATAATGTGTTGGTTTGGTAACGTGCTGGACTTTAAGATGAGACTAAAAACCGGAAAAGCCAAAATTGTCGATTTTGGGCCCAGACTCTCCTCAAGTGTTGTATTAATAATATGCGTTTAAAAATTATTTTTTAAAGACAACACTTCTAAAGAATGCTGTGTCTCTGATATTACACATCTAGAATTAATTTATAATTTTATTTCCATATATTAAATAAATTAAATTTTAATTTTTTTAATATGTCAAAAAGATTTTTTATTTTCCACGTATTTAGTGTATCAATTGATTTATGCATTGTCTCCAACTTCACGCGTAAAATTTTAGATCGATTGGACAGGTAGAAGTGTGCAGGGTATCGATTATGAGATTTGTAGAAGATAAAATTTCATTTTCATTTTTTTTTAAATTAAAATTTTCTTTTAGTTTTAATATTATATGTTCTGTCAATTGATTCATGCATTGTCTCCGACTTTACGCAAGTGTGCAACATTTCTGATCGATTGGTGAGGAAGAAGTGTGTTAAATATCGATTATAATAATTGTAGCAGACAGACAAACAAACAGACAAATAAGCAATAAGAAGTGAAGTTAAAGAGAAGTTTTGTAAAAAGGGGGCGTTCTGGTCTATCTCAGAAACTCCCTCGCGGCAAAAACAGTTCCCAAGAATTTAGGCTCAAATGGATATGTGGAACTTGTTATACTACACATCTCCCATCTCCAATTGTGCATAGCTATCGTATACCGACCGCCTGACTGCCCGCCTGAAAATTCAATGAAGGTCTTGAGAGAATAGGAACAGAGCTGGCCAACTTGGGTGAACTACCCCAAAACAATGTAGGTGCGGGGATTTTAATCTACCACGCAAGCGACTGTGTCCACTGTGTGCCACGCTTGGATTGTGTAGGATGGCGCTGAGATCAGGACGGAACTCAGCAACACAACTACGTCGATTCGCTAGGGAGCACTTGCCAAGTCAACAGATGCTGGTGCCAACAAGAGAACACAATATGGGATTGCTACTCAACGGCGTAACTATTATTCGTGAGGAGACCGCACTGTCAGACCATCGACTAGTGGTGGTCGAAACAACAATTGGGTTTGGAAACCAGCCCAGATCTACATCTCGAGAGGGCCTGGCTGGGCTAAATTTTCATCATCGAAGAACAGACTGGGATGCCATTGGGAACGAACTCCTCGACGTCGACTGGAGATCATAGTTCCTGGAGTTAAATGCCGAAGCAATGTGCAACAAGCTGTGCGAAGTATTACTTCAGGTATGCACACGTCACACGCCGGGAAGAACGACCCCCTTATGGCACATAATTCCACGGGACAGACGGATCCTCATGAGAAACGATCAAATTTCAACAACCCGATAGCAGACGCCTACAGGAATATGCAGAGGCTGAGGCTGGAACATCTAAGGGAGAAAATTGAGGACACTGAACGGCAGTTGCAGGGCTCGCACGTGACTGAACAACAAGTTGCGGAGGCACAAGCGTTGGCTGTCATTCGGGATAATCATAAATATTTCTACAAATATGCCCAGTCAAAAGCTAAAATCGGAGCCTCAGTGGGGCTTCTGAAAAATAACGATGTCCTTGTTGGAGACGACCAGGGTATGTGCGAAATGCTGGGAGCGAAGTTTGAAAAAAGTAAAAGTATAAGTAAAAGTAAACCCCTATACTCAAGACAGGAGAACGAAATTGGAATCATTCAAGACCTACAAGAGGAGCGGATGCTGCTTAACATTGAGATTGACACATTGGATATAGAGAGGAGTATCCAAGAATTACAGACTTGTTCGGCCCCTGGGCCAGATGGGGTCCCTGCCGTGTTACTGAGAAAATGTGTCGGTACACTAAAAATCTCTCCTGACTTTACTCTGGAAAACATCATTGAGAGAAGGTAACGTTCCTGTTACCTAAAACTATGGCTAATAACCCCAATCTACAAATGAGGTGCGAGAGATAAACCTCCCAAAATTACAGGCCGGTTACATTAACATCACACGTTATCAAAGTATTTGAGAAGGTTGTTGCCAGAAAGTTGGTGCAGTACATGGAGGAAGCTTACCTTTTCAACAGAAGGCAACACGGTTTTAGACGAAATCGCTCCTGTTACCCCCCAAAATTACAGGCCGGTTGCATTAACATCACACGTTATCAAAGTATTGCAAAGTATTTGAGAAGGTTGTTGCCAGAAAGTTGGTCATGGAGGAAGCTTAATTTTTCAACAGAAGGCAACAAATGTTTTAGACGAAATCACTCCTGTTTGTTTCAGTTACTGGAGCATCACCACCAAATCCTGGCGATGCTGGAAAAGGGGGCTGGGTATAGACGTGGTGTATTTGGACTTCGCGAAAGCGTTTGACAAAGTTGACCATGGAGTGCTCTTCAGAAAATTAAGACTACCCAGCGTCAGATCGACCTCCCCTGCAACACTACCAGCGGCGAGAAGCAAGCAACAGCATCGTGCATCAGATGGCCCAAATGAGGGCGGATGAACGATAATCAGAGCCGGCGATCCATCGTGGCCTGGGACTGATACGCCCCAAACAAGTACTAATGAAACTAAGGAAATGAACAGCATGCAGTTCAACGGGTCAAGTTAGAGGTTCTGAGGTACAGAGGAGCCGGATGAGCTGGAATATAGCACCGCTACCTGGCACATGACAACTCGGAAATCGAAGAGTTGCGACTCGTTCGCGATCTATGAGTGTTGATGAACACTCAGGTCATGTTTGGTGATCACAGAGCAACAATAACCGCACGAGGTTGGCGACTGCTGGGGTGGATCTGGCGGACGTTCAGAACGAGAGAAGCGGAACCGATGATCACACTCTTCAGAGCCCCTGTAATACCTTTCCTTAAATACTCCTGCCAGCTCTGGACTCCATTCACACTCGGCGCAGCACAGCAACTGGAAGGGGTCTAACGAACCTTCACTTGCAGGATCAGAGGTATGGAAGAGTTGAACTGCTGGGAGATGTTGTAGCGACTGGGTCTTTACTCACTGCTGAGGAGACGGGAGAGGTATGTCATTCTGTACACATGGAAAATGATAACCGGAAGGACACTAAACTTCGATAGCGAGACCTTCAAGATTGAGTTGTATCATAACGAAAGAAGGAGGAGACTGTGCAGGATCCCCCCACCACGTAACAGATCTGCGGTCAGATTTCAATCCCTGCGATAAGGATCCCTTCCCGTGGCAGGGCCGAGGCTGTTTAAAGTCCTACCGAAGGATCTAAGAGAGATGGAGTTCACCCTGGAGACATTCAAGAGATGACTGGACATGTTCATGAGCACAATCCCTTATCGACCGCCCCTGCACTGCTACCGACGGCAAGAAGCAAGCAACAGCATCGTGCATCAGTTGGCCCAAAAGAGGGCGGATGAGTGATAATATAATCAGAGGCGGCGATCCATCGCGGCGTTTTACTACGTCCGAAACAAATATAAAAGATACTAAGTAATTTGCGTGTAATATTGTTGCTGTGGGCTCACTACAAGGACCAACTATGCACAGGCATCAGCGTGATCATATGGCTCGTGATCGTTCTTCAACCCAATAATTACCAATGTTCAAGCAAGAGGAAGTTTAAGTCCAATGTATTCAAGATTTAATGTCCCAATTTCGAGTCCTAATCTCCCTGTAAATAAAAATACCAAAACTAATCAATCAATCGAATGTGAAAATAATTGACTGATAAATAACAAGGATAAGATATATGCAACGAATTCATATTAAAACAGTACAGAAGATGAACCTTTTCTCATTAGTATTTACAGGGTATAAATTACAGTGACACATTACTAGCCTACACTAAAACACACGACACGTATATTTCTATCACGACTCCGCACAGGTTTATAGCTAACTCACACTCCGAACTCGATTCGTCTTTGTTATGCCTCCTCTCTTGCTCTAAATCAACATGCCTGGCGCATTTCTGGAGCATCTTCCACTGAATGAGTTCTTGTTTTATCTTGCACGTCATAATCCTGGATTATAACATTTTCCAGAATCTCGTGGGTACAGAAGTCGAAAACATTCCTCTTAACTCCCAGCTGGTGTTGGTGTTGCGTTTGGGATACGCTCTCATGTAGAATCGTTCTATAGACTAGTGCATTAGAGGTAGGGTAACATGGGGCAGCCGGCCCCCCCTTTTTTAAACTAAATTTTGATAACTTTTAATTGATACGAGGTGGTCCTTTGTTTTGTTGAAAGGTACAACTAATGAGGAATGTATGATGTGAATTAGACGCCTATAGAGTTATATAATTATTAACGAAACACTATTTTGTAAAAAGTGTCAAAATGGGCCCATTGCCCCATCCCTGTGGCAAGGGGCCCATGGGCTTGGGGCAAGGCGCCCACCCCTGGTCCCTTAACCAAAATTGCATATTTTTGTTTAAAATTGATAAAACAACACTTTACAATTAAAAATTAGAAATATTTTATTAAAAATATGACATTCATTCGTTTATTAATAGCTTAAAAAATCATTTTCTTAACTTGAAAAAATATATTCTTGGTTTGAAATATGTATCACTGACGTAAAAAACTATTTCATTGGAATAAAAATATATATCCTTGACTTGAAAAATATATCTTTGCGATAAAAAATCCATCCTTGACATGAAAAAATGTATCCTTGACCGCAAAAAAATATATTTAGTTGATCAGAAAAAAACTCCGTTCCAGTTTCGTCCATAATCCAGATATTATGTGCAGGGAATTTGTATTTAATCGTGATTTCAGTCAACATCATAAAAACTCAAACTTTTGGCTCATTGGCGCATTTGTGTCGGCTGAAATTAACTTTTGGCAAGGCAAGAGTCAATAACTCGATAAGGGGTCAAATACGCATTATTTGAAACTAGAACTTGCTGCCTTGAGGCGGCAAATAAAAAAAATCATGCAATATGAATTGTAATTTGTAATTCGGAAAGCTAGTCATAGTTTTGAAAAGCTCATTAGACAAATCTAATGATGTATAACACAAGACTTCACAGAGGGGCCTTGAGCCCACCATGGGCGCTTTGCCCCATGACACGCATGGGCCCGTTACCCCACTAGGTATCATTTCAATTTATATCGTGTCAATATTTCATTTTAAAAGTTAATAGTCTAAACTTGAACTCAAAATAAGCCCTATAAATATAGTTTTCAAAATATAATTCACAGTAATTTCATAAGCTTCATATACAGTAATCGAAAACAATTTTATTTAGCAGCAAAAAACTTTTATCTGGGCTAAAACAGTCATTTTCGAGTAACTTATCAACGCAAACTCTTAGCAAAACGTAGAGCCACACACTTCAGCCCAGTGAAACTGTCGAAAGGCGGTAGACCGCACGGACCAATATCTGCAATACTTGGCGAGAAACCCGCTATGGGCCCGTTATCCACAGTGGTCCCTTTGCCCCATGTTACCCTTCATCGATTCTGCAGCGTCAGGCCGTGCATTCTTGAATAAGGCCTTGTGCTCTTCCTTTCCGACGTCATGGACCTTTCCGACGTCATGGAATTCATGGAACCAATCGCAGAGCTTTTCCTTGATGCTATCATATGTATCGCTGACGTCAGGCAACGACCGGAAAGCCTTCACAGCACAGTCGTGCAAATGGAGCTCCAACTCGCCAATCCCCAAATATCTAGAGCCTTTAAAGTTCTGCGTACAATAACCTTCGAACTGAAGGTACTTTTCTGAGACTCAAGCCAGATTCTTCGCTAAATATTTCAATAACAGGCGCTTTACGATTATCAAGCTTTTCGAGAACACTATGCCAGTCTTGGGTTAAAAGCACTCTTCTCCATGTCGGGGACTCGATTAGTTACTTTAGTGTTTGTAGTAATCTAGCAGCCTTATGATATCTCCAATGACTTGAAGCTTTAAATAGTCGATACTTCAGTGAACATTCACTTCATGAAGCCGCTGTAAATCCTGCTCATTTAGAATTTAAATAAAAATAATCCAAATACCAACTAAATCAGATATTAAATTTATTATTCTAAGTAAGTCAAAACGGACATGTTTCACTATTTCTGCTCCAAAGAAAAATCAATTGTAAAAAAATTGAAAATATTTTTTAACACAGCTTGAATCCAAGAAGAGTGAGTATTCCACAGCTTAGTTCAACAATTCTAGAGTTTAAAAGTCGTGTTTGAAAGCGTGGACATTAAGACATGGAAGAAAAGTCTTACTACTTCGAGTAATTTCGAATGTTATACGTACTGGCCTCAGATCGGCTTGAGCAAGAAACTGGCCTCCTGTTATTGTTACCACATTTAGATATGAAATTCCCCCCTGGTCAAACATTGATTACTCACGTTATTTTGACGGCTCTGAAATACACTAAAAACTGAATTATATTTTGTTAATCAATCGATACCTGCGGAAGGATCAATAGATAATTATCTTACATTGTATAAAACCACGAGACAATCAAATAAAAAAATTCTGCTCCACTGTTGAAATCCTGACATCAGCACCTGCAATGAATGATGATTTCAGTAAAATTCAATCATTCTAGCTATTCAGGCTGGATCTATCCAACTAATACTTATTGAATTATATTCTAATACACCTTATTCACTTTATTGGCACCTGACCACTTGATTGATTTTCAAGGAGATTCAAACTTCTATTAGAGAAACGTATCAGTCAGGAGTATTAAAATGATATAGACAATATAGATTGGCAGCTAATTAATGAAGTCGACTGAATAATCCCTAGTAGTAGTTGAAATGGAATACCCGACCCTACTCGATTTTTCACACCTGACTTCTGGCAGGTCCATAACGAGCTTTGGATTCACATTGCAAATGGCGTTCACTGTCACCCACAAGATTTTCTAATTTAAAATAAACGGGTAGTTAATCTCAACAAAATGTTGTCCACTCATGCTTTGCATTAATTACAAAGATTTTAAGTAGAATTTTATATCAATAAACCAATAAAGCACATTTTTATAAAGAATTAATGGTGCGAAAAATAACTAGAGCATTTCCAGCAATAGGACGCGTTCAACTTTTAAATACGAGCGTCGGTGTTGGTTCCAATTTCTCGGCAAATCCTCTGAGTTGACTTGAAGTTTTATTTTTCGTAAACATTTTCGCGTTGAATATTGTTTATAAACGCAACACTTCACACGAGACTAGCGAGGAACAGTTTCCTTGAGGGCAATTTCGTTTGAACTAGAGTCACTTTTCGGTGTATGACCTGTGTGCACCGACTCATCAAACTGATCTGAGGAAAGGTCACTGCCATCTGCGTCGTCTTTTGCCTGAACATGCTTCTGTTTGGAAATGGCACCGGTCGCCTTATCAGAGACAATAGTTCGACCAATAGCAGCAGACGTAGAAGCCAGAAAAGGCGCCCAATATTTCTTAAATTCTCTGACACGTAGCCGGCTGTCTGAGGGAAGCGACTCTTCACGATCTTTGATATTCGTAAAAAATTTGTCTATGCGTACGCAAGGTTTTCGCGTATAAAGTTTTCCTCTTCGTCCGGGCTAATGAATGATCTCATCGGGCAGGCTCGCGTCTGTAGCCATTATGAGAACTTGCAACGCTAAAACCATGCACGGTACGGAGCGATCTAGAAGAAAGCACTGGATCACTAAGCCTTAACACTAGCACTACTTGGAACACTTCACTCTTTGGGTTACTATAGTTAGGCTCTAAACCCGATACTGGGGAATATCCTGGTCACGGCACCAAATTATGCTGTGGTTACCAGATGCCAACTATGAACAGGCATCAGCGTGGTCATATGGCTCGTGATCGTTCTTCAACCCAATCATTAAAAATATTCAAGCAAGAGGAAGTTCAAGTCCAATGTATTCAAGATTTAATGTTCTAAGTTCGAGCCCTAACCTCCTTGTCTGTGAAAATACGAAGACTAATCAATCGAATGTGAAAATAATTAACGGATAAATTGCAAGGATAAGATATATTCATATATACAACGAATTCACAACCGTACAGAAGTTGAAGCTATTCTCAATAGTGTATACAGGGTACAATTAACGGTCACACATTGCTAGCCTACACTAAAACACAGGACACGAACCTCCGTCATGACTCAGCACCAACAATAACTAACGCAGCGTTCCTAGAGTGCGGACGTCAATAGTAAAGTGGTCTCCAAACCTAAAATTTCCATAAAATAAAATGTCTCCAATTAAAAGCTTAATATTGTTTTCATGTGAAAAAATATCATAGATAGCATTGCGCATAGACAAATCGATATTTAATTTTTGCTTAAAACTATCGCGTTCTTAACACTTTGGAATTGTAAGAAATTAGAGATCTGCTGCAGATCGCTCTGCATTAGGAATCGTTTAATAAATTCGCCTTTAATACGACATATCTGAATTTTTATTGTTATCACAATAAAACTAGAGTCGGATATAAATTTTCATGGATTTTAATTTCATATCTGCGTCTCTGATGAGTTTAACGTGAGCTTCGCTTCGTCCAATATATAGATTTGAGGAGCCGCCAGCAACTTGCATGATACTATATAGGTTGATAATTGCTCCTGACAAAATACGAGGTCGATCATAATAATAATACACTAACCCTGGGGCAGTTGCTTATCAAGTAACAAAGCTGCAAGCGTACCAACTTTATTTACTACGAGCGATCTGTGATAATTTGTGACTATAAAACTTACTTTATGTGATACTAACCATGAGGCATTGCCTCAATTTGCCCTGCACTGTGAATATAAGTTGCTTGTGCATTAATTAGGTCTTTGGAATGATGATTCGATTTGCAAGAGAAACTTGTTGAAAAGTCCGTGTAAGGTCAAGTGAATTTTATATGATATATTGAATTAATTATGCTAAATTATCCTGTTCTGAATGGACTGAATCCAGTTTGTTCGAACAATAACTGATCATAGTTCTTGTTCGAACTAAGATCTGTTGAAGTGCGACTCTTCCCTGTAAACCATCACAACTAAGCAATGAACACAAGCCCAGTCGGAAATGGTCAGATCACAATTAAGAAATTTCTCATTATATAAATAGTTAAATTACTAAATATGATTTAGGTTGAGCAAATTTTTCGCATATTTTCAAAAATTACGTTTTTTTCGCCAGAAATGACGCTTGGTGCGAAGGCTGCGTGGCTGCTGCTGGTATTCGCTGCCGTGCCGCTGGAGGCCGCCGACTGTGGCGGTATGTTCGGTGCTGGGGACCGACCTCCTCATACGAAAACTTCTACAGTTATTATCCGATTGTCATGAAACTTCACATACATACGTAAAATGTAAAAAAAAACATTTTGCTCCTATGAATTTTTCGAAAAAATTCACGCAATTTCTATACTAGGCTGGCTGAGCATAAGGGCAGGAGTTATAGAACAGGGAACCTACTTGCACATCCACCTCATTCTGCTGTACGTGTTCATGCCGAGCAGTGCAACACCTCTGTATCGGATAGTGATTTCAAAATACTAGCTTCCGCATCCGGTGTTAGTGATCTACGAATTTTAGAATCCCTGTATATATTCAAACAGAAGCCTAGTCTGAATGCCGCTTTTAGCTCCTTTCCTCTTGAAATAGTAAATAGATAGGCCGTTTACGTTTACTAGCATTATTTTCATGTCTTATCTATATATTTTTAGTGCATTTACTTTACTAATTGATTTATTTGTGTTTCTAGGACTGAACTTTTTCTGAACAGAATTTTGTGGTTTGAACTGACGATGGAACTGGACTCCGAAACGTTTTCTCTTATAAAGATATGGTGAATTTTTGTGGTATTTTCTTTGCTTTTAAATTCCTGGTTAACTTGCGATTCAAGCAGACAAGTGATTTTAATACGAGTAATGAAGAGTAATGAAAATAGACCAAACCCCTGGAGCTGTCCACAGAAGGGGAAATCGAGCTGCGCCACCTCTTCTTCCACACGACCTATCTCGTCAGGACACTCATCCTATAGTAGAACATGGGTTCGGTTATTACCAAGTAAACATGAAAAGTTAAAAATTGATCATCAGTTATCTGTTAGATTGGATATCCCTTAGGCAAGATTATCAGTCATCATGTAATCATTCACCATTTAACCATCAATAATTTTATCAATTAAGCATGAATGGTCACAAAGAAAATGACATATGGGCAACTAATTGAGAATGAGATTCGCGAACGTATAGATTTTAAATTAGAAGCAAATTAGAAATGTGGTTGAGTGTCTAATTACTTGGGAGGAACTTAGCGAAACAAAACCGTGGCTCTTCAAGAAGCAGCCTCTGACCAACAGCACAGGGTAAGGTAGCGACTTACGGCTGCTAAAAAGAAGATCAAGCTCTTCTGGGCCCAGGTGAGGAGCCGTCTATAGTAGGTGGTGGTGTGCTGGTGAAGACTGAAGTTCCATCATCCGTACGGAGCCACAAGACGATATAATCCAACGCACGGATGAGCACAAGGATTGGTAACGGGAACAACACAGGTGGGAGTAGCATGAATGGTGGCTGAAGTTAATATAATCTGTATGCTGGCGGCCAGCGCTGCCCGCCTTCGACTTCGCTGGAGAGAAAACCTCAAAAACCGTTTAAGCGAAGTCGCGACCCGCCCAGCCGCTGAATGACTGCGTTGAATTTGAAGCTTAAATGGACGCGTATAATTATAGCGAAACGGATTTAAACCCTTCCTAATTAGTTGCCAGTAAAAAATTGCAAGGTGATATTCTTGAATTTAGCCATTTGAGTCTAGTTTTCTTTTCTTGAAGCTCATGTATTTTTATAAAACAAATAGGCTAAAATAATTTAATGTTTACATACGGAAGAATTCTAAACAATATCTCAGGTTTTGGAATCATAAAAAGACTTATTCCATATAAATGTTTTTATATTAAAATTTTCTATAAATTACCGGAAATGAATTTAAATGCATTCGCAACGCTAAATAACTGCTATAAAAAAATGTAGAACAGATTTTATTTTTATACTCCACTCAAACATTACTGAGGTTAATTCTCATTGAAAAAAAAATTCTAAATAAAATGGATTAAAAATACGAACATTAGTCGAACATTGACGAAGATTGTTTTGGTAAAGTTCAACTTAAAGCTCTATCCAAAATCAACGGTCCTTTCGCGTTAATTTTTATCCTATTTTTAGCGCATTTTCTCATTTATGAAAAAAATGCACTATTGTGCTCGCCATGTCCGTCCGTCCGTCTGTCTGTCTGTCCGTCCGTCTGTCCGTGACCTCAAGTTTTCATCGACGAGAAAATGCGCTCTCTGTCACTTACTGCAGTGAGTACCGAGTTACATTTTTGTATTCTTATCGTCATACACATTTTATTTTTCACTAAATATCGGCACTATTCATCGTCGAGGAGTTCAGGTTCGTGCAATAGAATGGAATATGCCTCTGATGAGTTTGAGTGCAGTGATTTCTTTTTGATTTGTAAAATTTTGATAAACTTTGTGAGAAACATATAATGGCCTCGTATTGCAGAGACGCACTGAATTTCGATTAATATTTCTAATAAACTTTTGGTTCCTATTTCTCGAACAAATACTTTGCAGTGCATTGGGCAATTTTGATGAAGTGCTCCTCGATCAGTTATTAAAGCGAATTAGACTGCTATTAGTTCAAGATTAATTCAAGTTCTGGAACGCTATTCATTATAACCATTAATCACGATGGTAATTACACAAGTGGGCTTAGCGGTCATTTCGTTCGGATATGAGAGTTTATATATTTATATGTGAGCTTAGTCAACGTCCGACAAAATGCGAGACGTTAGTCCAGATTTAATTTATCATCATACTATCTCGATGATTCCACTCTTGGATAATCTCACAACTCTACTAAACCGAATTAATTATGATCTTCATCTTTTTTTTTATCGGTTTCTAACGCCATTTCACCGCGAAAGATTATTATTTCGAAGTAGCCACAATATGCGGAGCTGTGGTGCGTTATTAAAGCAGGTGTCTGGATCCTTAATTACGCCGATGATCACGTTATCATATGGCCATAAGATACAGTAAGAAAATGTGCATGTCTAGTTTTTTTCAGATTATCAATCGTGATATTATATTCCAGTGCACTAGCCATATCTGATTTATTCATGAATAATCGGTGCGATCATAGTTGAAAACCATTTCGAACTATTACAATATCATAGATTTATTTGACCTCACGAGATAACTAATTTTTCAAATTCGAATAATATCGCATTTATGAATTGTACTTTTCAATCTTTCCACTCTGTTTAGGATTTAAAGGCGCAGAAAAATCCTAAATTTTAAGCAGAACAAAACACTTCGTCTTATAGTAAAAGCGAGTACAAGAAATGAAACGATATGATCCTAACGACGGAAGAAACGTTCGACCCCATGAGATTTTTGTATTTTGAATGTAAAATTATCTATTTTTCTCAGCTGAATAAGTGTAATTTATAAATATTGTTCATTTTTGTGGTTTCCTTTAATAAATAATTCGAAGGCTGAATAACGAGGGAAACGTTTGCTCTGTTTAGAAGGCACATTAAACAATGAATGAAAATAAAAAAAATTTAAAGTAATTATAGGATTAATTGATTGCACGACTGCAATCCATTCAAAATTCCGACAAATGATTATTTGAAATAATTTTAACTTGTGTGTAAATAATGCATACTTTGCAGCACGTTTAACAGGCAGCACGAGTAAGCATGCAGCACGTTTAACAGGCAGCACGAGTAAGCATGCAGCACGAGTAAGCATGCAGCACGAGTAAGCATGCAGCACGAGTAAGCATGCAGCACGTGTAAGCATGCAGCACGAGTAAGCATGCAGCACGTGTAAGCATGCAGCACGAGTAAGCATGCAGCACGTGTAAGCATGCAGCACGTGCCAGCATGTAGCAGTGGGAGGTGACCCAACAGCGGGACAAAATTACAAATATTATTTTTCCGGCGTAGCCAGAAGTACCATGCAGAGAATAAGTTTCACTGTGTGAAGAATTCCCAAAGCTGAGAAGATCTAAAATAATTCTCCCAAAACTTGGTCAAATCAGACCGAAATTTGATTCCTAATACTTGTACGGATCTGACTCCTGTTCTGTTGCTACAACGGAGCTGCTGGTTCCTCTTCTGTACAGCTTGAGGACAGCTGCTGGCTCTTGTTGTGTTGGTTAAACATAGCTGCTGAGTCCAGGTTATATTCGTAGATCTGGCCTTCCAACTCCTTTTCTCTGGGAGGAATAAACTCGTTTCAATCGTAGACACTATTATTAAGAACGGAAAATATGACATTGGTTGCTTTCTGAAAATACTGAACCATATTGGGCCGCAGGGCGGCCCAGTGGTTAAAGTTCAGAGTATCAAGATTGGAGCAGAGAGGTGCGGGTTCGATCCCAGCTCTGTGCGCCAGTTTCTGGTTAGAATTGGAAAGGAGGCCAGGCGGTTAAGCACAGCAGAATTGGAGCAGTGAGTTGCGAGTTCGAGACCACAAAATACTGTGAATGTTCTGCGATGTTAAGAATCGGCGACAGGCCAACGGCCTCCTAGCTAGTGAACGCTGAAACCGCTATTATTATATTTCATTCTGCGCAAAAATTTTACGCAAATCTTTTGGATGACATTAAGGTGTATATATAGACCCCAGATATTAAACAGTTTGTCTATCATCACCAAGTGTTAGATTGTTATCCGCACTACTGCGCGGAATAGTTCTTGTTGTAAGGCCTACAGCCAGTCAAATGAAACACTTTATCTCTTATCTCTGTCCCTGCGAGGCTGACAGAGCTATTATAGGCTGCAGGAAGCTAGTCTCTGGTACGTGTGCATTTGGAATAGTGTTCTTTATTTATTGTCAATATGGATTATTCTATTATTAGTATTAATTTCTACGTGTATTTATTGTGTCATTTATTTATCTCGGCAGGACAGAGCGGAATCCTTCTCCTCTCCGTAGTTAAATAGTTCTCATTATGATTGCCAGTCTAAGCTGATAGGGTTTCCTGATAAATATAAAAACTTTTGATCTATTAACTGAACCCGACATCATCACACCAAGAAAATTAAATTAAATTTGTTTTTTGTTGTATTTTGTTGGCGATTTTTACAATTGGACTTCATATTAAAAAAAGTGGTACGGGAGTGATGGCTCGTCCCCGGTTTGTAGGAGGGCTTTACCTGGCGCTGTATCTCACACACGCTGCAGGACTCAGCAATCAATCAACCTTCGCGGCCAGGAATGCGGGTGAGAATTGCAATGTTTTGGATTTAGGAGGTTAAGGAAGGTTAAGCTCCAGCTTCCCTTAAAGAAATTTTTATCAGTTGCCGTAACTGGATTATGCGTCATTTAGTGACAGATCATGGCCATTGGCGTATGAATTAAGCGTATTGAGTAGCAAAATTTCTTTTATACCATAAAATAACCTTGGTATTCGGCGTATGACGTGGCATGGCCAGGCCGCCCTCAGCCCCGCGGCGGGCAGGTCATCCTCGCCGCCGTGTAGGAACATGTGTCCTGTTATTTCCACATAGTTTTAACAAGTCACTGGTCGACTAAGGACCTGAGATGACTAGGGAAAAACTTGATAGATGGATGTTTTATAAGGTCGTATAATAGAAAAACGCAGTTTAACTATTCTTTAGCAAAAACATCAAATGAGGAAATTTAAGGAATAGATATTATCAGATCCAAAGCCGATTTCTAATCATGAGAGCTAGTGCTAAGTTGAACAGAACCGATAGATGTTTGACTGTGTTGAATAGTAGAAAAAGTAGCGAGATATTCTAAAATTAGGAAGGAAATGTCTTTATTAGAACTGGAGAGTGTCGACACTATCACAAGCAAATTCACTAAGAACCAATTAGGCTTTGGCTTAACTAAACCCAGCCGTTCCGATCTAATTAAATAGAGATATGATTGTCTTACCCTGGTTTCTAAGGTGATTTAAATCAATGCTCAGAGCAATGTCTTTGCCGCTGCTTTCGTTTGCTTTGAAAATATTCGTTCAAGCAAAGAAAAAAATTTCGCTTTAAAACAGACTTTCTATTGTTTTTACAAGTGAACTATATTTGTATTCATAAATAATTGAAGTAATATTACAATAATATTGTAGGAAAAGACAAGCGCTACTCGGGGTCTATACTGCTGAGTACGGCGGTCTTCGGCCGGTCTGCGTGTCTGAGCCTGTGCGGCAACAACCCGCGCTGCCTCGGCTTCAGTTACGCAGGTGACGTATTTGGGTGACGTCACTCTCTACGTCGGCTTCAGCTACGCAGGGGTGATGTATAGTGGGTGACGTCACGCTATGCGCCGGCTTCAGCTACGCAGCTAACGTGCAGTTTGTTTCAAGTAATTTTGAAATCACTAAGCAAATCCCGATTGATCACAAATTACCAAATTGTTCTAATCATGCAAAAAAAAAAAATGAGAAAACTTTCGGGCAAAATTTTTATTCAGATTGTAAGAGTTTGTTGTCACTTCAAAGGAACCATTCGCCTCTCGTTATCGTCCGGGTGTCATTTATATTTTTCTTCTAAAAAAGGCATGCAATCTGTCTTGAAAGTGGCGGTGGGTGGTCGCGTGCGTAAGAGCTGCTAGGTGGGCCACCCTGTATTTAATAATTGTGGAAGACCTATGTGATTGCTGATTTTGGATGCTGTTCTGTCTGTGAAGTAGCCTGCTTGTGTTTTTACAAAGAACGAATGGTACGAGTTTACGTATTGGAGTTGATTTGGTGTAGTTGCCTAAGTGTGAGCCAATTTCGTTAAGTTTTGGTTCAGTTGTTTGTTTGGTATGGGGACAAGTTTGCTTCATGGAAGGATCTGACATGGGACAAATAGGTATTTGCGTTTGAAGTTTGCAATTACGGGAATCCGGCTATTATGGCCAATGGCGCACATGGAGTTGTAATACTTCTAGTGAAAACCGGGGGGATCATTGTGATGGAAGATATTGTAAATATTGCTATCTTTTTCAATTGTGATTTGATGAAGTTTCAATCCAAGTTATATATCGTGAGGAACGATGTTCAATAATGTCTGTGGAGTTCAAATCAGGAGTCGAATGTTCTGGAAAAGTTCACTTCCTTCACAGACGGACTTCAGTCCGTAGTCGTGATTTCTCGTTTTGTTGGTGTACTGAATTAGCGAGGGGTGAGAGAGATTATTTGGTTGGCGCACTTAGAAGCTCATCAATTGTTTAATGGGGATTGGTTCGTTGAATCCGGGTGCAAACAAAAAAAATTGTTCTTCAGTGTTAGTCGGATATTTTTTTCTTGGGTCCCAGTCATCATACTAAGTTTAAACTGCGGAAGTTTTACATATAAAATTTTCATATTTCCTTAGAAAAATTTCGTCGCACCTGCAAATGAGGGTCTAAGAAAAGTGCATTTTCTTTCTGAAACGATCAGAAAATATAAAATATTCGTATCGAATTTTTGTCAATTTATAAGAAAAACGTCAAATCAGGTGCGAGGGACCCCAGACCCATGTATTGGGATCATAGAAAAGTGCATTTTTCGATCGAACTAATCGATAGAGAATGTTCTGAAAGTCCAGAAAACATAAAATATTTAATCGAATTTTTGTCAATTTATTTGTATGCGTACCTGCTGCCTTGTATGTGTGACTACTGCCTGTATCAACTGTGAATGTAACGAATCGGTACCTAAAAATGTGCATCTGTTTTCAGACCGCAGAGATAATCTCTATCATTAAAATAAACTATAACAATATTAGCTGTTTTAACTGTCAGAGTAGATTCAGTACTAGAAGCACGGTAGATTGTGCGCGAGGGCAAAGAGTTCAGCTCGCGATAGTTTCTGACTTTGCAAAAATTGAAGCCATGAGCTTATCATGCCAGAATGCTTAAAACTTGATTTAAGCATTCTGGCATTAAGGTAAAACAGTTGATGAAGCTCGCAAATCTCCGTAGGTTTTACTCAGCCCTGGCAGACGTGATTAATGTATTTATTGAAGGAGATCTTGTTGTCAAGGATTAAATCAAGATATCTGAATTCATTGACCCATTGTAATATTGTCCCAATGAAGGTGATATCACGTAAAACGGAAAGAGATTTGGGAGTAGTCTTTATGTGCCACTAACTTGGTCTTGTCTGTATGTGCCACTATAGCTTGTTTGCTGGAAGTCATCTTGACAGATTCAATGACAGCTCTGAAATATTATCGCACGTTTCGTCGTACGAGTTTCTCGAGACATAGAACACGGCATCGTCGACAAAAAGTTTACAGTTCACATTGAAAGATGAGGCGATATCCTTAATAAAAATATTAAAGAAATATTGTTAAAATTATTATTAAAAGTATTATTGAAGTTATTATTAAAAATGTTATTAAATGTATTATTAAATATATTATCAAAATTATCAAATTTATTGTACAAAATACTGCTAAAAATACTATTGAAATAATTATTAAAATTAATATTGGCATTATTAATAAAATCAATGATGAAATTAATTTTTAAAATTATTATTTAAATTCTTATTGAATTTATTATTAAAAGTACTATTGAAAATAATATTAAAACTACTATTGCATTTAGCGTTAAAATTATTAGTGAAATTTTTACTGAAATTATTATCAAACTTACTATTGTAATTAGAGTTGAAGTTATTCTTGAAATTATTTCAATAATTTTAAAACGAATATTGACAATAATAATTTTGTTAATAATTTTAATAATAATTTATCTAATTTGTAATTTCAATGATATGCTTAATATTAATTTCAATAAACAATTTAACACAATTTAACACATCAACAATCATATTTAAAATTTTATTCATACTTTCAATATTTCCAATAATAATTTTGATAATTATTTCTATAATACTGTCAATAAGAATTTTAATAGTAAGTCTAATAGGAATTTTTATCAACATTTTAAAATAATAATAGAAATTCAGAAAAAAATCGATAGAGAATGTTCTGAAACGTCCAGGGAACATAAAACATTTATATCGAATTTTGCATCATTTTACTTAATGAAATTTCATGTCTGATCTTGGGAACCCGGACAAAGTGACTAAAACCAGACACAGACTAGTGAAAAATAGGTTTCGCTTCACTTATCGCTAAATAGGTATCGCTAAAAATCACTTACAGAATAAATGATTTTTTGTAATCAGAATACGTTCTAAGTAATAAGCTTTTGCTGTAGGCTAGAATTTGCCCCCACTCAGATATTATTCGCAAATAATGCCTCATCTTTTATTACATCAACTTCAATACGAATGCCACACTTTTGAATGCCACTGCGCTGATCTTACAGTGTTAGCTTTGTACGAATGGACATATCGATGTCGGGAATTGTTGTTTTGCCTCGAACAAGACTGCTGGCAGCAGCAAACGTCAGAAAATGAATATAATGCCGGTCAGAATAATGAAAAGCCAGAATAATGAATTACCGGCCAGAAAAAGGCATTATAATATGATACTTCCATGTTGATATACGTTACTGTACATAAGATTCCAATTTGTCTTTTATTTATCTATATTTAAAATTTCTCAATTGTCTTCGTCTTGCTTACCGTTATTTTGGCAAATATGAACGATAAATAATTAGCAACGTAAAACGTTCTATTAATACTGAACGTATTCTGCCTATTATTAAACGTTCTCAGGAATGTTACCACCTCATGCTTACTCTGTTCCCCGCACTCGACAACAAGATTGATTTATGACACAAGCTTGAGAGCGGCAACTGGCGTGTGCTTCTTCATGTGGTCGCCAAAACAACCTCTCTATAATAGCAATTTTTGCTTAGTGGGGCAAACACTTTGACTGCAACTTGCTGGCACGCCATTAACGAAACTTTATTTCAAAAATTCAATCGTACTGCAAAATATTATTTTGTTGCAGTATATTGGATTGAGGAAAGGATCACAACATTTTTCAATGTAATTAATGACAATTGGCCTGAGTTTTAATGAAAAAATGTCTTCAGTGTTGATTTATGAAGTTTTTTTTATTCGAGTATGTAGCGAATTAATAAACTGATGGCAAATGCTAACTCATTATATTCTTGATTGTGTCGTAGCCGAAAATTAACATGAAGCAAGCTCGGTATAATTTTTATGGCAGATTAACAAAGTTTTGATTAAATTAATATCATCTCGTGACTAATTTCAGTGTTCATGTGAATTTACGTCAGCCAAAGCTATAACACTTACTTAGTCTCAACAAAGGTTCCAAATCGTACCTTGCCGCTAGACATGTTTGTGCTATTGAGTCAAAAGACGAAATGACGAAAACATCTCTTACTTCTGCACATCGTGCGATTAAAAAATTCTTCTCCCATAATTAAACTGATCAATAAAGTATGCATATATTCGCCAATATTGCTATTTAGGACATAGTCACACCCCAGAATGGTTAAAATTATTTTTGTAACATACTTCAGAAATGAATGAATTTCGGAAAAGTCAGATGTTCACTAATGAATAATTATTTGTGCCCTAATGAATAACTTTCTTTGTTCAAATTACATCTGCTTTTTAATGTTATTTTTACTTTTATCGCGTAACATCGTCAGTGTAAATGATTGAACTAGTTTGAAATGAAGTTCTAATGATTCAATGCTTATTTCAAGGATCGAGGTTCATTATAGTCATATATATCAAGGGCCAATCTATTAAAACTCTGTGTGATATTTGATATCTATATTCTATGCATGCATTAAGGGACTTGTCTAAGAATGATCATAGCAATTGTGTAATCAACTGCGATTAAGTCGTTTTTTATATGAATTTTGTTAATTTGAACATTTAAATTTGACATTCATTTCAATTATCACTCGGTTCAATTTTGTCTGCTGTCATGTCTGAATTTCACACTCACTACATACGTATGATACTTTATAATTCATTCGCTTTCTTCAAACCTATTATAATGTCCTTAGAATTTATAGATACATATATAGTTAAAACAGTCGCTTCTTGCTTTACAGGGTGGGGCAGAACCGTTTGAACAGTTTTGAGGCGAAATAAAAAATTAATGAAGGTACATAAAGAAGTAAGGTTATTTTCCTCGAGGTTAGCATAACATGCCATTTAGAATACTTATGTTTTGAAAATAATATCAGGAAGATGGTGGCCGTTAGCTGCAACACACTGTTGCATTCGTTCTCGGAAGTTTCCTACAGCACGTTCACACATATGGCGCGGTATGGACAGAACCTCTGCAATAATCCGTTCCCTTTGCTGTGGTAGGGCGTAAGGGCGACTTCTAAACATTCTTTCTTTTAGATGTCCACAAAGAAAGAAATCGCAAATGCTCAATTCAGGTGGCCTCGCAGGCCACTGTAAATCACCCCTCAGAGACACCAGACGTCCGGGAAACATGCGCCTGAAAACATTGAGTGACATTCGGGCGGTGTGAGCTGTAGCCCCATCCTGCTGGAACCACACGTCTCCCAATGCTTCATTTTCAACAAGGTTTTCCATCCTGGGCTGCAAGAAATTTTGCAACATTGCAGCATAGCGTTCGGAATTCACTGTCGCGGTTACTCCCTCCCCCTCACAGAAGTATGGGCCTATCACACAAAATTTTGAGATGGCACACCAGACCGTTAGTTTATGAGAATGTAGTGGTCTTTGATGGATAATTTGTGGGTTATCTTCAGCCCAGTAACGAAAATTTTGCTTATTTACAGTGCCACAGAGGTGAAAATGCGCCTCATCACTGCTGAAGAACGCTGCGTCAGGTGCAATCTGTTCAAGCATGTTCTCACACAGATTTAGGCGGCTGGCAAAGTCTGCTTCGTTCAATTGTTGGGCCATCATCATTTTGAAGGGATGGAAATGCAAATCCCTATGCAGAATCCTCCTCAAACTGCGTGAGGAGATTCCCAAGGCAACGGCATGCCTTCGTGTAGAACGTCTTGGCGAGTGGATGACTGCTGCTCTCACCCGCTCGACATTTTCTGGCGTTCTGATGGACCTGCGTCGGCCATGTGTATCTTTTCTTAGTGTCACTAGTCGTTGTTGAGTTTTAGTCCCTTGGTCCAGTGTCCGAAAAATCTGACATGATATTAGTCTACGTACAATGACCAAATTCCGATAAGAATGTTTTGTTTTCTGGACGTTTCAGGACATTCTCTATCGATTACTTCGATCGAAAAAATGCACTTTTCTGTGATCCCATTACATGAAAATAATAATAATAGTAATAATAATAGCGGTTTCAGCGTTTATTCGGCCGTAGGCCTGTCGCCAAGTCTTAACATTGCAGAACATTTACAGCATTGTGAGCTCTCGAACTCGCAACTCACTGCTACAATTCTGCTGTGCTAAACCGCTCGGCTTCCTCGGCCATTCTGACCAGAAACTGGCGCACAGAGCTGGGATCGAACCCGCACCTCTCTGCTCCAATCTTGGTCTCTGAACTGTAACCACTGGGCCACCCTGCCGGACCGGGGTGGCCCAGTGTAAATTGACATAAATTCAATAAAAATATTTCCACGCCACATTCTCTATCGATTAATTCGATCGAAAAATGCACTTTTCTGTGACCCGAATACATGGGTCCGGGTTTTAGTCACTTGGTCCGGGGTCTGCCGGACCTGAAATGAAATTTTCAAGTAAATTGACAAAAATTCGATATAGTAGTTTAACTAGTTTTATGTTTTCTGGAAATTTTATATGTAAAATTAAAAGTTTTCTAGCCCTTGTAGTTGATTTGCAGCCTTTTATTTATGTGAACCTGGTCCGGCGAACCGATCCTGGTCCGGGTTTAGTCACTTGGTCCGGGTCCAGCGGACCGGTCCGGGTTTTAGTCAGTACCATATTAATGATTTTTTGGTGGGGGTCTTTAATTTAGTTGAAAGGGGTTGAAGTCATCTTTTTCGTGTCGGCTTTGGAATCTTCGTGATTGAAAGAAAAGTAGAAAATTTTGCGTGAGTCACGGTCGGTTGAAGGTGGCGTCAAAGTCGCGATTGGCTTCAGTATTTTTTAAGCCGTTGGGGTCACGCAAGGCCGTTTGAAATATTGCGGCTTTGCCAGTAAGGTTATTCGAAGGAAGGCGATGATTTGATGTGTTTACTTTAAAGTTTATCAAGGTGGTGCAGGAGTGTTGTTGTCTTTTACCCTCTGAGTGGTCCGTGCTGGACGCCAGCAAGTCTCAACTTCACCGCCCTTCAGTTCAAGTCCCTATCCAAGCTCGTGTCACGGTATCTATTTAATGCCACTCTGATTATATATCTCATATACGATCCACCTGAGAACATAGTTTCGACGATTAATGTGCGAGACAAGTAAACGCATTCATCTCTAGACTTTCGAAATGGTAGGCAAAGAAGTCATACAGAGGTACAGAAAAACGTCTACGCCTTCAGCCGTCGAGTCGACGCAATACCACTACAGTGAGTACTACATATCTGCGATTGTGCCAGCTGCCTACTTGGGTTGTCCTACTTGAGTGTCCATTAATTTTACGATAAACACGGTGCTTCCTCCCCAGTGGTCTCGAGTCCCGCCCACCCGGTCTTCACATAACGGTCTCGGTTACCTGACGATTTTGACACTGAATCAAATCAGTATCCCACATTCAGCCGACCTCCTCCGCGTTCAAGGTTTCAATTACATTCTCTCCCATATCACTAGAAGATCACGCCCGACAGTCGAGCACGCTAGAGGGCAAGTAGCTTGTGATGTTAATTGTTCAAACCAAACCAATAGTATCGTTAGGCAACAGTGCTCGAGCCAGTCTCGTTTTCATGGACGTTTAAGGTGGTGCTTGAAAGCCGCGAGCTCTCAGGCAGGCTTGGCGGAATTCCTATGGGAATCTATCACTACGTATAGACATTATAACTCCGCTCGTAAATGAAATATCAATCTGAATTTTTTCATGCTCATTCAACTATTCATTTACAATTTCCCGACAGTTACAAAATATATGTAAATTTTTTATAACAACAGTTATGAAATAGAGTAAACAGTATGAAAACAACAGTTATGAAATAGAGTAAACAGTAACAACAGTAAAATAATAGAGTAAAATAGACTAAAATACTTGCGAGAGATGCGACTTACCTAAATTTTTGAGACATGAGGAAGTAGTACTATTTATTCTCTTTTGATCGGTATTAAAGTTATATTTGAATCACCCTCTATTTTGTAGAAATTAGCTAACAAAATACTTTTTCATCACTCCTGAATCGTAGATTTCCCATTTTCCTTGGGACCTGGCTCCGAGCATGTCAAAGTGTCGTACGTTGTCGTACAGTTTCCTTAGCGGTCATAAATTAGCTCGCGTGAAGTGGCCGAGTCGATCGTCGTCTACCCTCTTCCAAGGGGGTAGAGGGGCAGCCTCCTTACCCTCCTTACCCCCTTACCCTCCTGGCGCGTTTAAATTACAACCTTCCATTGTTCTTTCGTGTGCAAGAACGCTAGCGACAACATGCGTTTCTCTCACAAGAAATCGAAAAAATTGTGCCTTTCATCACCACGAATCAATAAAGGTCTCNCGTTACGAGCTAACTATTGGTCTGAATTGGTCTATGCACATCCAAGTTGTATTCTATTAATATAATTTGTTCACTTTATTTATCACAAGTTAAATAAAATATGTTATTCAGTTGAAAAAATGGGTATCAAAGCCTAAATTATTTTTTGCCATGATGAATTTATTAATCACGTCCTTGCTTGAACCGGAAAAATAAAATAAATAACATTGAAAAAGATTTAAAATGACAGCACATCATTATGTTTTATTATGTTTTTTTAAGATCGCGCGATCGCGCTGTAAATAGCAAAGAATTTGCTGGCAGTAGTCAAAGCTCATTCATTACATGTGCACTGCTGTGAAGGTGTAAGGTGGTTCAGCCCGACACGGCTGCGCTATAGCACGCATTCCTATGACGTCGCGTCGGCCAGACGTAAGATAACCAGCCCTCACGCGTCTCGGCAGCAAACTCGAGCAAGGTCGTTGTGGAGTTCGGGCGGCTTTGAATACAAACCTTAAGTCCACCATGGCTCCACACAAACAAACCTAACATGACTTAATTATCTACAGCACGGTGGACAGTCGGTGTGTGAAAGGAGGGTCATGCATGGGTTTCCCAATCATGGAGTCATGAAGACAAGACTAGTTTGAGCAGTTGGTGGGGCTTGCGGTGTTTCTAGCACAGTCTGCTGCTTTGCAGTTCTGAGTTAGAGTGGCTGTGCAGTGTGCATTCTTAGCTTAAGTGTTGAATCCAGAGCTAGTTTAAGAGTTTAATTCTTGGCCTACGGCTGCGCCATTCCACCCACTGAGAGAAGTCCGGTATAGGATTGAATACAAAGTATTAGATGGATATGCAGTTGGATATACATTTGCATTTTATAAACCGAAGAACATATTAAATTAAACCACTAATTCCCATCGACATTCAGGGACAGTTAGAATATGAAAAATCCTGCAAGCTTGGGAAAAAAGAGTAATATACTGTACTTCAAGAAAAGAACCTTTCACATCCCAAGTCACGGAAGCCTAGGGAGTTGGAGATTATACAGTAACTCCTTGTAATAACTTCAAGTTGCGCTGTGGTAATAAAGTTCCAGCATGCCAAAACTTTGATTCTACTTTGCAGGAGGTTCGTGCCAGCTGATGAGCTGCTTGACGGGCCTGGTGGCGGCGGCAGGTTGGGTCTCATACGAAATGACTGTACCTCTTCGCCATTACAATGTGAGAAAAAGTCTCCTCAGACTTCATTCACTGTAATTTTTCTAGCTTAAATTACAACAGGCATCATTCAGAATCTCAACGTCAATGGTTGATAGAAGAAAATAGTTTTTTTAGATTATGTCTGCTTAGTATTTAACATCAGTGTTCACCAAAAAATAAAAATATAGTCCTGGTGCCCTTTACAGATTTAATTTCTTGCATATTATATCCGTACACATAATTAAGGAAAGATTGTTGATGAAAAAGTTAACAATATCGTTCTTATCAGGTATTACCGTATTAACCATCAGAAATTGCTTCCTGTCTGGAATTTATGTTGCTCTGAAAAAATCCCGACAGTAAAGTAGCCAGTTGGAAGAACTCGTTGGTATCAGGGCCGACAGGTAAAAAATTATGATCTGTCGATTTGTTGTTTCTTGGCAAATACTATAACTTACCACGACGTCAACTTTTTACTTGCATAAGGTCATGCTTTTCGAAAAGCAGCGTCTCTGTTTTAAAAAAAAATTTTTACATTCAAAGGACGATACACAGAATATCCTAAAACGGCGAAGTACGCCATTCTCGTTCTTGAATTGTTCAGCAATACCGTGTGGAGGAACCTGAGAGTCTTGGTTAGTTAATAACTAGCCGTATCTGGTTGATGCCAGGGAACTTTGATACCAGGTAACTATCATGTAAATATCGGGTTGTATAACTTTGTGAAGAGCATGATTTTTGGCTGCAACTATGCTCAAGCTTTCAATTGTTGTAAATATTGTTTGCCCGAAGCCAAAAGGTGCCTGCGTGACCTGCCCCTGCTCCGGAGCAAAAGAGTGCGTGATCTACTCAACCCTCGAACCCATGCCGTACACATCCACCTATCAGGCCGCCTACGCCGCTCTGCCCGGCTACGTCTGCTCCGCGGCTCAGCCCTTCATTGACAAACGCATACAGGACAAAAGTATGTCGACGGAGAATGGCTTCGTTAGTCAGTAGGATTTCTTTCTAGAATTATATATTAATATAAAATTATTTTAGTGTTAGTTGAATTTAACTTCTTTTATAGGGTCTATGCTATTCCATTTTAACGGTAGTAAAATGAGATGCGAGAAACAAAAATGATTAAACTCGCATCGACCAATACTCAACCATTTACAACATAGGGGCCAGCCATAGATAGATTTTCGTATCGTGAACTGGTGTTTGTTCTGAAACAATCTGATGAAGCATTAATAGTAGGATTTTTGGGAAACGGTCACCGATCTCAAACAAACGCCTTCTGCATTCGACATCAATCAATAGACGACATTATTTAGAAGCAGTATAATCTCAACCGACACCTACACACTTCGACCGACGTTTAAAAACCTCAAGCGATACCTACACAACTCTGGTGACATCTACTCCACTCAAGCGACACTTACCCACCTCAGGCGAAACCAACACAGCGCAGGGGACACCTACTTAACGCAGGTGTCACCTACACTCCCCAGGCAACACCTACACACCTGAAGCGACTCATACCTTATGTTCTTACGTAAAATTTTGTCCATACTCGTCCATAGCCACTCTCATGCGCCTCCTTCGCCGTCCGCCGTCCTCAAGCCATCGACAAGCAGGTCGCTCCTCCATCGGGGCTCCGAGGGTTGCATTGAACGTGACTATAACCGTGCATCGGCCGTCAGTTTGCCAGCTTATGCAAGATTCTGCTGCTTGCCTTTTGTTGATAATAGCGAGTAGAGACTGACGATACGGGTCCTGCTAAAAACTCAACCGTACGTCTCTTGAAGGTCTCGGACTGCAGTCTCTTCCCTTCTTTAAGCTCAATCGGCAGAGCATTGTACAGCCTCTGTCCCGCCACGAAATTAAATCCGCTGAGTCTAAACTCGGGTCGCTGTTCGGTTGTTATATGGGGGTTTACTGCACTATCTCCCCCTCTTTTCATTGTGATCTGCCGCAATTCTGATGGTCTCACAATCAAAGTAAAATGGCAGGCCGGCAGTCATTTTCCAACTTTACAGTATGAAATACCTTTCTCACCTCCTCTGTAGTGAGTACAAAATAAGGTGGTTCATCCTCTCCAAGTAGCCCAGGTCCTTCATCTCACTGATCCTAAACGTAGAGATGCGCTTGACTGCTGTCCATTGCTGCAGCGTACCCGCCTTGAGCGGCGCCTTGACAGCAGTACTACATAATGGGAAGAAACACGTAGTCTGTGGAAGGTAATCAATTATCGGCACCATTTTTCTTGTCGAAATGTCGCATCAATTCTTTTATTGCATAACAACCCAATCTAATATCAACTTTTCGCAACTATTGCCTCCAAGTGACACTGTGAGGCTATCAAAAATTTTCCTCCATGGATGAGGCTTTTCAGATCATTGTGAGTGGACGCTTCAATGCTCCGAAACACTTCTCCAGCTGCACTTCCGGGACTCCATGAGTCCTGGTGCTGGAAACGCCGACAGTTATTTCCCAGTAAGAAATTGCCGCAATCAGGAAGCCAGCTGCGGGTGGATATGTCTACCCCAAAGGTCGCACCAGTACTGCCCTTATTCAATAATAAGGCAGGCATGGCCAGGTAATCGAATCTTCCGTGTATACTTACTCGAAAAAAATCCGAGGCCACCGCCTTGCTCGGCCGAATCATCCACAGACTGCGGGTATTCTACTCTTATTAGTCATTGATGGCATAGTTCGACCCGTTCGCGAAGGTGCCTGCGCCGAACTGCCTTGGTTAAGGCGATAATTTCTAACTGGGTTGATGCTTCTGTCCATGTCTTCAGCTCCTAACCCAATGTTCTCAACCCCCTCCACCCTGCAAGCTCCTGGAACACTTCGATTTTATTCCATGTCATTCGGGGTCCATTAATTCACACATGCCCTAGTGCCACACATGCCAGCTTCATCTACAACGCGTACATCGCTGTAATACAGCGGGCCCACAGGTTATAGGCCCCTTATTTTAGCCTTAGACTAAGCGAATTGAAAGAAATGTATAATGTTCTCTCATTTGATATCTGTCACTCACACTTGGAAGCTTGTTCATCCGCCCCGCGCGAGTCCCGTAGCATGTGCTCGATGGCATTATGTTTCTCGTGAGAATTTGTCGGTACCTCGAAATGCTAAGAAGTTAATTAAGCGCCTGTAGGTGCATGAGGTGCATGCGGTGAATATGAGGTGCATGCCCATACCTGCGTTAGGTTTTTTGCATAGTTGTTTCATCAGTATTTCTCTCAGGAAACTCTGATCTCCAGTCGACTTCAGGCGAGCTCGTTTCAAATGTCATTCAGTTCGTTCTATGATGGTGGAAGTTCAGCCCTGCCAATCCTATATACTGTATCTGGGCCCAAGCTCATTCTCAATTTCAACTATCATCTACACCTTCATCAAACGTTAGTCTAACAGTTAACTTTCCTCAATTTGAGCGTCAATCACCATTCTTCCGTTTTTAGTAGTGAACTGGTCGAGGACATTGAAAATCCAGACCCTCCTAACAGTGTGGACCTGGCTATCGGATACGTGGGAGATTGAAGTCCTCGATCTCCAAGTTAGTGCGCGACGGCGATCTCGAAAGGCCTCGTCGAAATTGCTTACTTGGCAAGCAGGAGGAATATAAACTATAGCTACGCAGAGATCGAATTTTTAAGGTGTTTAAGGTTTAAGCTAATGTTTTACAAATCCATAAGAATCTGAATTCAAGTCAATGTGTTTGAGTTTCTAGGGTAGGACATTCCTACTCTCTTCCTCTCGGTCTGTGCGGTAATGCTGGAATACTTCCAATTCGATTCCTTCATCAAGGACCTCATCGGGAGAATGTTGTTGGCCTTTCAATGTTGGCCAACAAAACTCTACACTTATACTTTTTGGCGTCTTACCTTGAGCGACAATGCTCTGCGACGTATCCCTGACTCAGCAGTTGCTGCAAGTGTAGTTGTATGACCGCTCTAACTGTCTCGCAAGCCTAAAAAGCGCTGTGTCCGACCTCTTGCCCCCTCTAGGTAAATGGAGGAGTCACTGGAAGAGCAATTTCTCTTTGGACTACGCTCAGCACCGCTCCCCTGAAAGATATTCCCCACATCCACTTGAGGCCCTTCGTCTTCCGCGAGAGAATGGAACCAAACATTCTGTATAAGACTCAGTGGTGTTGCATTGATGCTTGATGGTGTTGTATTGATGCTTCCTTGTTGTTGGTTTCCACCGTGATTTGACGAGGTGAAAACGACACTACTTTTCTTTTACACAATCCTCTTTCTTGATGGGACACAAGCAAAGCCTATGGAGCTATAGTGATATGAGAGAAGGTGCAATATTTTCTTTTTAGCACCTTTGTGTATGCCCGCTTTCATAAGCAATAATCTATGACATATTTTGGGACGTAAAAATCTGCATCAATCACCCTTCCGTCAATTTTCGGATTTCCTTTACAGGTACTTCCCCAAAAACCATTCCTATAACAGACGGCCTGCCAGAGGGTAACTTTGCATCTTATTAATATGGAAGAGTAGGGAAGGATGAAAGCTGACCCCCTTTCAGATCCCTATCCTCGGAGTTAGGGCAGTGGTTGAGGTGGGGGCAATGCAAGAATCAGGGATGAGAGCAAATTAGGTGAAGAGGACACGGGCAATTGTGGGCGTAGAGTTGGGGCTGAGGGCTGAGGTAGGGCTGGGTTGTGTAGGTGTACATCTCAGCCCACACCTACGGCAACGCGTACACACAACCGTCACCTCCACAGCTTAGGAGGCCTTAAGGGGTGTTTTTTTACGTACATGCTTCCCTTAAGTGACACCTACACAGTACACAACTGAGGTAATGCCCACGAATCTCAGTTGACACCTCCAGTCCTGCACAGTTGCAGTGACACCTAGAAACTTTGAGCCCCATCCACACGATCAAACTTATCGTCAGTCTTGCATGTCATATCAAGTTTGACATGCAAGAATGGCGTCCACAGGCTTCACAAGTTTAATGTATCCTTGACAATGTATGACGAGGGACCTACTTTTTTCACGCTAGTCTGAAGTGTAAGATAAACAACCGTATCTCTGATCTGAAAGTAGATCAACGAAAAATATCCTCTGATAGGGTCAAGGCTAACGTTCTCAATCAATTCAAGTCCTCAATTCACAAATGAGGATTTGAACATTATTCATGCTATTGGGAGGCGCCCAGTGGGCTCGGAATTAACAGGTGTTGAATTACACGAAGAGGTTCTCAAGCGTCTGGTCGCTTTTAATCCCTACAAATCAGGTGAACCTGACGGCTTCCACCCAAGATTACTCAAAGAATTAACAACCGTCCTAGCCAGTCCTCTGACTGTATGCTTTCTAAAATCTAGAACGAAATGATCTTGCTGGCCGATTGAAAAAAAAGCTCAAGTCCTTTGTTATCCACGTCTGAGTGGTGATCTCATTTAGGTATGCAAGTATATTCATAGTTTGTACAAGGTCACAGAAGGATTACTGAAATTTTAAAAAAGAAACACATAACTAGTGGCCACGGTTGCTAACTTAAAAACTGCGGTGCTACTCATCCGCAAGACAACACTTCATGCTTCGAGTCACCAACATGTGGAACAGCCTCACTGATGACATCGTTGACGCTCCGAATATGAACACCTTCTAAAACTGACTGGACAAAGTTATGCAGCCGTAAATGTTCACACGATATGCCTATATCACCCTACGGACCTGGTAATAGTCCAGTAGCTATTTAAAACCAACGTCAATTAAAAAAACGGTCAAAGGACCAGTTTTCAAATCTCCTGTAAACAAGTCACGAAAAGTACAAGTATCACCGAAAGACCACGGGACTATATTTTTTCAGCGCTTACTCAAATATATTATACTATTAATAGTATTTTGAAGTATACTTAAGTGACATTTTTACAAAGAAAGTAATTGCGATTAATCACACTAATATTATATTTACTACTAGGAATGGTCATTTGACTACGGGGGCGTGTCAAAGCGCTCCATCAACAGTGAAAAAAGCTAGCTTCTCAAACCAAAATATAACGAATCAAACGATATGCATATCAACTTAATACTAAAATCAGGTAGCCACAACGGTGTAAAGGGTCGGAGCATGAATCAAGAATTTTGTCAAATGCTAATGACAAGAGTTGCGGCTCGGTCTTTTACTGACGAACCAGCATTGTATCCTGAAGTGCTTCAAAAAGCCAGGTTGGGAAATTTTTCCAATAATTTGTTATCATGTTTTCACTTACGTTCAATACCCATTTAATTAAAGTTCATACTCTGGTATAGGGCCATCTAAGGTATCAAGTTGATTTCATTCTTCAATGTACGAAATATTCTGATAAAATTTTAATAAATAACTATTTTGAAATTATTCCCTAATAATCTTTGATCTGTGTCCGGGAGCGCCGGTGTCTAACTGAGGATATGATGTTCAACTAGATACTTAACCCGTCAGTAGACTCATTCCTCGCCTGTGTTTGTGCACGCCAGGCTGCAAGTTCGTGAGTCACTGGAACGTGGAGGTGAGTGAGAACTGCGTCGGAGCCGGACTCTCCCTCTCCAAAACTTTCACTCGCTGCTCAGACGAAGACTGCTTGTCGCTGCTTGCTGCGTTTTTTCGTAAGTTCAAAAACTCAAACGTGACTGCACCCTCTCTTCGACGATTTCATTTACTCCTTGAATTTGTTACTAACATGCCTAAAACGTACATTGAAAAAAGTTCTACTGCCTAATAATAACATTGAATATATCTATTAAAGAATTAGCAAAAAGCAGACGCAGACAAAAAGCAGAACGTATGTTTACAAAAACGCTGCGCAATGGGTCCTTCAGAAAAATTTAGTGTGATGGATGAAAATATGATTTAAAGGCTATGACTTTCATGTGCATTTTTAAAGTTGTGAGTAATTATCTTAACATTTGGTGACCCATTTTGATGCGTTTGGTAAATGTAAAATTTGTCGTGTTCACATAAAATTTCTGATCTGTTGCAGCGTATGCATTATATGGGTACATTTCCCCCACCTTGGCTCCTCTGGTAGGGAGCGCGACCAAAACTAGTCCAAACTCCACAATGATAAAGGTCAGCTGGTTCCCAGAGTGCGCCTGAAATCTTAATACAGCTTGTGTACCTGGACCATGCACGCAACTTCGCACCCGCTAGTGGCACCACGAGCGTGCCTGGACCATACACGTAACTACGGACCAGCGAGTGGTACCACAAGCGTACCTGGACCATGCACGCAACTTCAGACCTGAATGTGTCGCCTTGAAGGTACCTTAACCAACTACCGTCAAAATGCAGTGATTCGTCTATGCATTAAAAAAAACAATCAGCTCGTGATTCAAAAAACCAGTTCTCTTCTGGTAGCTCATAACCAGCGTGCGATACCCCCATGATTATAAAAACATGTTCTCTTCTGCCTTCTTATTGCATCCCATAATTATGGAAACATGTTCTCTTCTGCCTTCTTGTGGCACCCCATGATTATGGAAACATGTTCTCTTCTGCCTTCTTGTAGCACCCCACGATTATAGAAACATGTTCTCTTTTGCCTTCTTGTAGCACCCCATGATTACGGAAACATGTTCTCTTTTGCCTTCTTGTAGCACCCCATGATTACGGAAACATGTTCTCTTTTGCCTTCTTGTAGCACCCCATGATTTCAGAAACATGTTCTCTTTTACCTTCTTGTAGCACCCCATGATTACATGAGCCGTACACTTCCGGCACTTGGCTCGTGAATTAATTTAAATTTATTTCGTCTTTATTCGCGAGTAATATACTTATTAACAAGTAGGAAGCAGATCAAACATAAGCATGCTGAATGTCAAACCGTCTTACTTGAGCACGTCAAGCTGGCGGTTCAGGAACTGCATGGGGGTGGGTGCCTATCATGAATAATTAGAAATTCTTAAGTTACAATTTGTAGTCACTTGACTCAAATAGAGAACATAATAAGCCTGTGGTGAGCTTAATCATAGCGAGATTAACTTCAGCTTTTGATTCCAGTATGTCAATGAATATGTCCGCCAGCAATAAATTCCTCTGACATTTTGTCTGTCTAAATTTAGTTGTCCATTGGCTTCGACTAGAAGCAACGCGGCACTGTGGCAACTTTTTTTTTCAATTTGAAATATCTTCCTACTTATTTGTTCAGAGAGAAGGCTAGAAAAATCAGAACTCGGCGAAATAATTACCTTGATGAACACGAGACAACAGTGAATTATGACTTGCATTCTTTTTCAAATTTCTATTAATTCATTATTAAGCAATTCGTTGAATATGTACAAAAACATTAGCATTATGCTAACAACTGATACCAAAATACAGTGGTTATCCAGCAAATACCAATCCTTCCTTTAATGAGAATCTGGACTCATTCTAACGCAAGAAATAAATAAATTATTTACGTAATTGTTACCATTTTTCTTTCACAATGACTTTCTCATTTTCATGAAAAAACAATGCACCATACAACACCGACCAATTACAGCGCACTGAAATGATTACAAGTTTGCTTACCCTGCCATTTACTTCCAAAGCTCACGTGTTGTAGTAGCCAGGGAGTTTTCTCCAAGGCTTCAAGGCTTGGAGCCTCGCGTTTCAACGGAATCTAAAATCCAGCCGCGGGATAATCATGCACAGTCTGTTTTGATCTCTACTATGTATTACCTCACCTTTGACCTGGTTAAATTCGATCGAGTATTACTAGAGATTGTAAATTATTTAACCGATATTCAAGTATTATATGTAACCAATGACTGGATAGTCTACCTTCAATTTCCCTCAGGGGGACTTCTGACGCGTACGTCTGTGCTCGTCAGAAGTCCTATGGGATTTGCGCTCCTTAGGGGGATTGTTCCTGAGCGCCCCACCGCTGAGCTCGTGGTGTCTGACTGCAGGTCTCAGCTGTGGGGTTAAGTTATTATGTAGGTAGGATTCCTTACATAAAGTTATTATGTAGGTAGGATTCCTTACATCAAGTTATTATGTAGGTAGGATTCCTTAAATTTCCTTTCTCTGTCTCTCTCGTGCGGGCGCCGACGTCCCATGTAAGCGACCTCTTGTTCGAGTGTCTTCGTTACTCTTGCTTATCAACTGTCCGTCGTTGTCACTTCGTCTCTTTGAGATGCTAACGCTGCTTCTTTCGAGCCAGCTTCAGCGGGTTGGACAATTGAGATCTTCCGCCCCTTGTGGGTGAGGATTAATTTGAGACTTTGAATATTTAAGACCTTCCACCTCACTAGCAATGTTAACTTTTGATCTCCCATGCGAAATTTTCTTGATTACTCCTGGAATTACCCTGGAAATGCTTCATTCATTTTTTCTCGGAAATTTAGGGATGCATGTTTAAATTTCCATTTCATGTATAAATGATAACATCATCTGTGAAAGAACCGCGACACAAATCCATTATCCCATGTCCTGTGCATGATAATGTGAACGATTAAGGAGTGTTGGATGAAATTCGAAGTTATCATGCATCTTAAAGCCTATATTTGGTTGTTCTCCCAGTCATTGTTTTGTGCATGTACGTGTATCTGTCAAGTGCAAAAAATTCAACTTATTCTGTTCCAACTGTGAATGCAAATATACTCTAAAATATAAGCTGTACAAAGCTCAAGATTCGGAAATAAGATAGTAAAAAAACTTCGAATTGCACTCCTCTGACCTCCAACACACTGCCACATATCTTGATGTATGAATCCTCGCTCTGTGCATTCGATGCAGAACAATGCATTAGTTCCGCGTAGGATGGACCACAACAATGCCCTTTTCTGGTGGGTAATATAAGCAGGTAGGCGGTGAGAGGGAAGATTTGTAATTATTATTTATTCCCAACCTCTATAATATTAAAAGTTGTAGTGTATAACCAGTTCCTTCATGCTCCCATTTGCACAAATGCTCAATTTATCGCTTCTCAGCGAGTAATTTTTCAAACAAAGTACGGGTATCAGTAATTGCGTTCAATGAGTGAATGAGAATAACCTGGGGCGATCCTATGTCCCGATGTAGGGTGCGTTCATGTGGTAGACGTGTTGCGTGCGGTAGACCACAAAGACATACAGCGTACCGTCACGCGATAGACGTGTAGCGTCGTAGATAACAAAGCAAAGTTACAAGTCGAACTAAAAAAAGTGAAATTTTAAAGCTTCACAGGCTCATGTTGCCACAGACGCATTAAATTTTTCATATAAAGAGATATGACAAAGTCTCACACATACTAGACTCGACTTAAAGTTTTAGATTGACGTGAAATTAGATTGACGTGAAGTTTATTTTTCGAATCGCCTAACAATTTTCCTATGCATTACAATTTATGAAAATGAAGAAAAGTAAAACATGATAAATAAGTAAACAAATGGAATTAATTTAATCAAACTAAAGCGTAACCGCTTCTCACTGTTGAGTAGCCCCAAGACCCAACTTTTCCAGAGATTGTGGTAAATAATACCACAGCCCAAATACCATCAGAACAATGCAGGTAGCAAACCAGAGCTCTTCCTTGACAGAGCAGATCTCGGTCCCATTGTGTCATGTGAGGCCTAACAGCGGCCGGGCGGAGCGAAGCCGTCATTCCGCTCGCGCTCTCCGTGGTGACAACACGTCGTGTCTGTGCTCAGCGACTTCTTGTTTTACCAAGAATTCACAGTTTAATACTTGTGATTCAGTGTCTGGAATTAGAAGTGTGCCCACGAACTCGAATTGATCGTTTTTTTCTGAACAGACTAGAGAACAACGTTTCGCAGTCCCGTTGTGGAATTGTTCATTGTGTTCGCTATGTGTTCAGAACTTCCGAGCAGCCACTTAAATGATGAGAGAGGCCTGCAATTGACATAGGTAGACCTACACTATGAGAGACAAAATGTGAAAAAAATTGAGAAAATCATTTTGTCGGACTTTTAAAGATATTATTGCAAATGATGGTGGAAAATAAGTATTTGGTAACATACAAACAATCAAGATTTCTGACTGCCGCAGACCTGTAACTTCTTTTTTAAGAGACTTCACTTTCCCTATTCATCAACTGAATTAATGGAACCTGTTTGACGTGGTTAACTGTATAAAAGACACCTGCCCACAACCTCAAACAGTCTCACTCGAAACTCCATTACGGTAAAGACGAAAGAGCTGTCGAAGGACACCAGAAACCGAATAATAGACCTGCACCAAGCTGGGAAGTCTGAATCTGCAAGAGGAAGGCAGCTTGGTGTGAAGAAATCTACTATGGGAGCAATAATCAGAAAATGGAAGACCTACAAAACCACTACTAATTTCCCGCGGTCTGGGTCTCCACGCGAGATCTCAGACCGTGGGGTCAAAACGATTATAAGAACGGTGATGAAAAATCCCAGAAGCACAAAGGGGATCTAGTGATTGACCTACAGAAAGCTGAGACCAACGTTGCAAAGGCTACCATCAGCAACACACTACGACGCTAAGGACTAAGATCTTACAGTGCCAGACGTCTCCTACAGCTTTAAGGTGACGACGTGTCCCCTGACGTGTCCAGGCATGATTGAAGTTTGATAGAGATCAGTTGGATGTTCCAGCTAGAAGAGTATTGGGAGAATGTCATGTGGTCAGATGGAGCCAAAGTGGGACTATTTGGTAAAAGCACAACTCGTCGTGTTTGGAGGGAAGTGAGTGCGGAGTTTCATCCAAAGAACATCATACCAACTGTGGAGCATGGAGGTGGCAACATCATGCTTTTGGGCTGTTTTTCAGCGAAGGGACCAGGACGGCTGCTCCTTGTACATGAAAGAATAAATGGGGTCATGTATCTTGAGATTTTGGGTGCAAGCCTCCTTCCATCAGCAAGGGCAATAGAGATGAAACGTGGCTGGGTTTTACAGCATGACAATGATCCCAAGCACACTGCCAGGGCAACAAAGGAGTAGCTTCTTAAGAAACATTTCTAAGTCCTGGAGTGACCTAGCCAGTTTCCCGATCTCAACCCCATCGAAAACCTTTGGTGAAAATCAGTGTTGTCCGCCGACAGCCCCAAATCATCACTGCTCTAGAGGAGATCTGCCCAGAGGAATGGGGCAACATACCAGCAAAAGTGTGTACCAAGCTCGTAATGACTTACAGAAAACGTTTGACCTCTGTCATTGCCAACCAAGGATATACGATAAAGTTTTGAGATGCACTTTTGTTATTGACCAAATACGTATTTTCCACCATTATTTGCAAATAACATTTTTAAAAGTCCGACAAAATGATTTTTTCAATTTTTTTTTCACATTTTGTCTCCCATAGTTGAGGTCTACCTATGATGTCAATTGCAGGCCCTTTAATTATATTAAGTGGAAGAACTTGCACAATTGGTGACTGACTAAATACTTATTTTCCCCACCGTTAAGTGAAAGATGTTGGCCAATTCCAGAAGATTCGAATCCAGCAGTTGGGCTGCGGATTGGGCCTTTATTCTCATTGATCAACTCTACTCACGAAAATACTATTTTAAATTTAGAGATTGCCAACGACACAAGATTTGAGGATCAACATCTCGCAGTCCTGCTGTGAGTTTTGTGTTTTCATGATTTGTTCGAAGCATGACAAACACAAGACAAAATAAAAAATGTCGGTGAGCGCAATGGCACCCCTGGTGCAAGCCATCACGGAATCTTATTTACCCCGATACAACTTCAACGCGCAGCAACTGCAAACTCTTAGCAACATGCTTCGCTCAATGCATATGAGAGTCTTTCTCGAAAATTTATCTCGTCCCAAATCAATATTGAAGCGAGCGAGTGAGCAACAACCAAAAAGATTGCGAAAAAAGACATTGTCATGGAAAGCAATTGACGAAGTTCATTGTAAGGAATTTGTTGTGACAAAATTGCGGGTATCCCAACATTACGGTATTATATGTATTGCGGACCGGAACTTACTAGTGATGAGTTATTTTAGGTATTAGGGGTTGTTGACTTTACGCTCTCATCCTCGTCGGAATTCTCCTTCTGATCGATATCTCATTTGTACATACTGATTACTACTGCTGTAATTACTGCTTATACAACTCAAACAGCAAACAAGAACACACCCACGCAGCAATCACCACCAACACAGACAACATCCCCACCAGAGAAGCACAAGCAAACATACTAATACAACACTACGCAAACATAAGTGGGTTACCCAAATACAAAGAAGACAGACGCATCATCAGACGCAAACAACAATTTCCACTAGACCCAACAGCTACCCTAGCCACTACAAACGACACCAAAAGGGTCATACAACAAATTAAAAACTCTTCCGCTGCTGGGCCCGACAACATTACAAACATACACCTTAAACACCTTGGCCCACACGGAATCACGACACTTACAAACATTGCCAACTTTTCCTACTCACATTCTAAAATACCACACATCTGGAAAATTGACAAAATAATCACACTTCTCAAACCCAACAAACCACCCACTGAGGCCGCCTCATACAGACCGATCACACTCCTCTGTACACCATCAAATGTCATAGAGCGCCTCATACTGAACACAGCCACTCCGCACATTACACTTTCTCCAACACAACACGGATTCAGACCTCACCACTCGACTACAACACTACTCACAAACCTCACACAAAGCATAAACGATGGCATCAACTCCCGCAAGCCCGCACACAGAACACTACTGCTTACAATAAACATCAGTAAAGCCTTTGATGCCATCCCTCGCCTCAATCTCACAAACAAAATTTACAACACCACACTACACAACAACAAACGCTGGCTTGCCAATTGCCTCTCAAGCAGACAAGCATACGTACACTTCTCAGGCAAGTCATCACACACATCACTCATACCCAACGGAGTCCCACAGGGCTCCGTCCTATCACCCTCACTCTTCAACCTATACATGCACGACATACCCGAATCACCTCCAAACATCCACATTGCCTCTTACGCAGACGACGTCACAATAACATCCACTCACCCATCCGCAGACAAATGTTTTCTACAAGCACAAACATATCTTAACACTTTATCACAATGGCTTACACTAAACTGACTCAAGGTTGCTCCTAGTAAACCCTCAAACACATTAATAACCAGCCGCACAAAGGAGCACCAATACAGACCAAACATAACATTAAACAACACCCCGATCCCGCACACACACGAAACAAAAATATTAGGGGTCACTTACAACACCTCCATGACATTCGGCCCTCACATGAACAACATAGTGAACAACGCAAACATCAGACTCAACTCACTTCGGGCCCTAGGCGGTACCAAATTCGGCAAAAAAAAGAAACACTAGCACCAACATACAAACAGTTCATCAAAACAGTGCTGGCTTATGCCAGCCCCGCCTGGGCGCCCGACTATCCAACACCAACATACAGAAACTCCAATCACTACAAAACAAAGCACTCAGGATAGTCACAGGCTGCACACAAAGCACCACCATCAAACACCTTCACGCCAAAAAAATACTTCCCATAAAAGCACACCTCTACATGTTAGGAACACAGTTCATAGCCGCAGCCATAAACAACACAGAACACCCCCAATGCCACTACCTATGCGACCATCCACCTACACACAGACAAAGAGCGCAAACCCCACACAGATACTACACCAACATACTAAACACAGTTCCCCCACCCCAAGGCAACACCAGCCCAAAAAACACTTGCACACAAATATGACACTTAGAACGCTGTAGCTGGCCGGTAACAACAAAGTCCTTGGACACCCACCACCTGACATAAGCAACACAGAAACCCAGCTCTCTAGACTGGAGAGAGTACACATTGCCAGGCTGCGCTGCGGCCACCTCCCTTCACTACAAACATACGCAAACAGAATAGGCCAAGCAGACACAGACACCTGCCCATCCTGCCAGAGAGCTCCCCACACAATCACTCACAATCTCCTGGAATGTCCAGTCTGGCAGGATCTCAGACAACCCACCACATAATCTCGACCCTACAGCTCTGGAGCGACCCTCTGTTGGTGACCTCGTACTTGCGCGAGGGGGGTCTCTTATAAAAATGAGACCGGGGAACCACAACAACAACAATAGTACTATTCCGAAATGCAAATTCTGTGTAAATAGAATTTATTTCTCAGGACGTAAATACACAGAAAACTTAAATGAAGAAAATCCTTATAAGAACACTAACTAAGGATAGTTTGATTATTACTTTATTTTACGCTTTTCAATGAATTGACAAAGTAAACTTTTCTTACAGTTAATGTTGTCTTATTAACCATTTTTGCAAGTTATTTATTGACAACACAGGAAGTGGGGTTGGTTTTTTCGATTATTTCATTAATCTGGACATTCATTGCTCATTCATCTTCATTACTGCTCATTAGTCTCTTAATGATGTTAAAATTCACGATGATTTCAATTATTTAAGCGGAACGAACAAGATACACTTATTCAAATACCCATATAATTCAAAGAAACTCTGAGACAATGGCGGGAATTGCGACCGCGGTGTCCAGTCCGACGTGTAGCTCAAATTAGATGTGCGGCTATTTAGGACTCGTAATTATAGGATGAAGTCGTATTGGCGAGCATGGCTGTTCAGAAACATAGGCCTTAAAAATTAACGCTTAGGTATCTGAACGGGTCTTTACATTCTTCGTTGCCAATCGCTGAGGTAGAATAGAGAACCTTTGTGTCGCGTTGCGCGAGTTTGACTATTGGAGTTTGTGTAATATAATAGCAGTTTTTTGGACCTTTTCTTGATTTATTCAATGTCAACTATTATCGTGTAACCGAATTTCCATCTTCTCTCTATTCAGACTTGCGTAAACTTTGATGAAGATTCAGTGTAACAGTTCACTTAAGCAACCAATCAACCTGGAACTATACTTTCAAAATTCGCTAAGTGAACGTAAGTACTTACGCTCTATTTCCATGTCTATGATTGGTGGATTTTGCTTGAAAAGCCGTCAATGATTAGCTGATGAACTTACGATCTCTTAACTTTTTCTGAAAGTATGGGCCCTGATGAATAGGATCGACGTAAGCATCGTAAGTCTGATGCTTGTTTTTGTTTTCCACACTATTGCTGTAATTCAAACATGGATGAAATATTTAGATTGTTGCCACCCTAAATTTGTTATTATTCGCAACGCTTAGTACCTAGCCATGGATTATTTACAATGAGTTTTTAGTATTTTGTTTCCTTTCAGCGAGATTAAAAGTTCATATTGTTTTTCCAGTATTAAATCTGCTCTATCGTAAGCAGATTTGCGGTCGAATTTCTCGGCAGCAAACCTGGACTGAGTATCATGAATGTCTTTACTGTCCTTGGGTTCGCCGTTACTTGGCTGAAAAGAGAAGATTTAGCAGGAATTTAAAAGCAAAGAAAATACCACAAAAATTCACCATATCTTTATAAGAGAAAACGTTTCGGAGTCCAGCTCCATCGTCAGTTCAAAACACAAAATTCTGTTCAGAAAAAGTTCAGTCCTAGAAACACAAATAAATCAATTAGTAAAGTAAATGCACTAAAAATAAATAGATAAGACATGAAAATAATGCTAGTAAACGTAAACGGCCTATCTATTTACTATTTCAAGAGGAAAGGAGCTAAAAGCGGCATTCAGACTAGGCTTCTGTTTGAATATATACAGGGATTCTAAAATTCGTAGATCACTAACACCGGATGCGGAAGCTAGAATTTTGAAATCACTATCAGATACAGAGGTGTTGCACTGCTCGGCATGAACACGTACAGCA
>NW_025939726.1:35363-38282 GCF_000764305.2 Hyalella azteca | reverse complement strand
CGTTTACTAGCATTATTTTCATGTCTTATCTATTTATTTTTAGTGCATTTTACTTTACTAATTGATTTATTTGTGTTTCTAGGACTGAACTTTTTCTGAACAGAATTTTGTGTTTTGAACTGACGATGGAGCTGGACTCCGAAACGTTTTCTCTTATAAAGATATGGTGAATTTTTGTGGTATTTTCTTTGCTTTTAAATTCCTGGTTAACTTGCGATTCAAGCAAACAAGTGATTTTAATACTTATATCCAATCAAGAGAAGATTTAGATAGCATTGAATTCAGTCCAAGACACTTTAACTCATCTGATGATAGTAGTTGATAGTTTGACAGCACGCCCTTCCACCGACTGTACCGGACATCAGTGACCACAATGATAACTCTGTGGCACTATCCAAATCCTCGCCTGGAAGGGAAGGAGTCGAAAACACATTGAAACCTTATTGGAAAGTGATGATTACTTCAAAAATTTTTATTAATAGGCGACTTCAAGTTAATTCATACATCACCTGATCGATGAAAAACAATAATAAACTAAGGAGCATGCCGAGGGCAATGTGGCACAGTGGTTTAAAGTACCAGGATTGGAGCAGAGAGGTGCGGGTTCGATCCCAGCTCTGTGCGCCAGCTTCTGACCATAATCGGCAAGGAGGCTGGGCGGTTGAGCACAACAGAATTGAAGCAGTGAGTTGCGAGTTCAAGCCCGCAACTTGCTATGGATGTTCTGCGATGTAAGGAATCAGCGACAGGCCTACGGCCTAATAAACGTTGCGACCGCTATATTTTCTATTTTTTCTTGTATCACTAAAATATGCATGTTGGTTTTTCATGGACTATGAAATATTCATCGTTTCCTGAGCTGGTCCCCGAAATGAGCTAATGTTCACCGTAACTGCAGCAAGAAGGTAACAACGATTTACCTTAATGCTGCGCCCCAGCTTATATAAAATTGCTTGATACTGCGCTCCAGCTTTTATAAAATGGTTATTTATAAATGTTATAGAAGGCCTAACGCAAAAAAAAGTATTACATGCAAATCCAGGCCATTTGTTTTGTTGAAAGAGCCTCGTTTACAGTTTCAAAATGAGTCCAAACACAACGCAGTCAACGCGAATAATGATCTATAAATGCACATTTCAAAGCAATATTTGTACATTATGTTAAAATGTTAATTTCTTATAAATTTGGAACTGCCTCACGCAGAAACTAAAGTAAGAACATAAATACTGTTTGCTGCGATAGACGCGCCTTTTTTGCAGCTACAATAGGAACTTAAAACCAGCTTAATTACCGCGAATATTAATCTTTAAATACAATTTTTCTTAAATAAATCTTTAAACTGCTTCACGCAAAAATTAGAGCACGCTCATACATGCGGTTTGTTGCATTCGCCGCACTTTTCCCGTAGCTACAAAATGAACTCAAAAAACTAAAAAGCCAAATTTTTAGATTTTTTGACCCAGACCCTCCCCTTAAAACTGGTAAAACCAGTTAGGAAATAAATTAAAGAGAGATGCAGTGAATTTAATTTAATTTTGACTTAAAGTCTTAAGTCTTGACTTAAAATTTTCTCCTTTGTAGTATTGGCTTATTTTCTATTTTCAAAAACCTTAAAAATCAACAATTAATTTATATCATTAAGGGATATCCCGATCAGGTTCGGTGTGCCTCGGCACGGCAGGTATTCTGAAAGTATCACACATCGATCCAATAGATAACGATGTGCCGATTAAATTTTCACCAGGCGAAGAGAAATCGCTTCTGTGACCGGAATTTCCCAACTAGAGCCATTATGCATTTGAGAATGCTTATCCAAATCTTCGTTTCAGCAGAATCTACCAAGTGTTTAGAAATGATTGGCAAATCCTATGAAGAAAGATTGAAGATTACGAAGCTTCCAAGCCTCAGTTATCGACGTCTGCGTGGGGACCTCATTGAAGTATACAAGTATACATATGGTCTATACAAGGTCCCTGAAGGGTTACTAGAATTTGAAACAAGAACCAACACCAGGGGCCACGGCTATAAGCTAAAAAAATTGCGCTGCAACTTCTCCACGCGACAAAATTTCTTCTCGCTTCGAATCACCGACATGTGGAACAGCCTTCCCGATGACATCGGTGGCGCTCCAAGTATGAACGCGTTCAAGAACAGACTAGATAAAGCTATGGAAAAATATATGTTCAGATTTGAAATGCCTAGCTCCTTATCGAACCCGGTGGAAGTCTAGTAGCTTCTTCAAACTATCGCCAGTCATGAAAAGATCCGGTCAAAGTCAAATGACACGAGTTTAGATTCTATGAACAAGGCACGAAATGGAAAAGAATCGGCGACAGGCCACATCAGGCCTACACTTCAGAGCCGACATCACTATGTTATGTTTGCTATTTATATTTTTGCAATTAAGCGCATTCATTAATCAAGGACGGACCATATCTGAAAGAATCATTAACCTCTCATTTCCATCCTCTTACGAGCACAAGACGAGATGACGCGGCCAGGACAAAACTTGTCATAATTTTAAGACGCTACACACTTTTTGATGGGAAAATGAATCGGGCACATATCTACACTTTCAGCACGTAGCATTCATACGCCCCTTTACCGGACCAAACTGGACCACGATGACCTTCACAATCGCAAAATATGCATCGCTCCTCGGACGAAGTTTCACTTAATTCACTGAGTGTGTCAGCTCATCGAACGTTGCGAGAAAATTGTTTCTACAATAACTATTTGCAATCGAGTGGACAGGAAGAATCAGAGTAATTGGAAGCCGCATGTAGGGGCGTTACACGCTTTTTGTATGGGCTTAGTTTTGGGCTTAAGGGGACCGACCTAGCATACGGAAAACTTCTACAGTTATTATCCGATTGTCATGAAACTTCACATACATACGTAAAATGTAAAAAAAAAAAA